>NC_047526.1:25569806-25808909 GCF_902827115.2 Pseudochaenichthys georgianus
TGCGTGGCAACTTGGAGCCTGTTGGTGGGGTGTCTTAAAACAACAGACGTGTGTGCACAGGTTTTCTAAATTAATTGTGCTGCTTCAGAATCTTGGACTGTGCCCACTAAATAAGAACCCCAACATCTTTAGGTAAACTAAATAACATATTTCAATAGCTCTGAATTTCTGACAAGCATCTGTATTTATTTTTTAAATGAAATCCCTGAGATCCCATTAAAAATCTAAAAATATGATTTGAACTGCTAATGTTTCTGGTAAAGAAACACACTAATCTTATGGATTCAAAAACAACCACAATCACAATACTAACAAAGTGAATGGCTTCCTGGTGATACTGCTTCTACCTGTCAGTGCTTAGATATTATCCCACTGAAAAAATGAATACAGAATTCCCACCAACTGTCATCAAATGTCTTTCTAAATGTAGATGAAATGTATATCCCCATAATGACCTAAACAATAAAGTCTATGGCTTTTACTTCTTTACCAGACTAGTTACATGATGTTGTCCAAATTACATTGTGTCTCATTACATTACTATGTTTTAGCTTAACTGTAAATATGTTCTTTCTACATTTCAAACCTCAGTTACTTTAATACCTGTTGAAACATTAGTTGACACATTACTCACCGGTCAGCCTTTCCAGTATTTCATTCTGGACTTACATCTCTCTGGTAGCCCCTTGGCCACTGATTCTCTACCTGTGTTACCTGCTATAACTCAATCAATACTATATACATGTCAACATTCACCAAACAGCCTCTTATCCCCAAATATGGAGCAGGTCAATTCTAAAACTGTCAATCAATGGTCAGATTGAACAATGGAGTTGGGCAGCAGGTTCCTTTCAGTCCCTAAATGAAAAATGTACATTGTAAAGTTTACACTCCCCCTTTTTTACACATTCTCTCATGTGTAAACAAAAACCTGTATGGGAAGAAAACCTTCAGGTCATAATGGATTATAAGACAATACCAAACATTTTTCCCAGTAAACACTTGAGAGTGTTTCTCTCCATCATTCAGTCCTAAAAGAAACAGAATTCCAAATGTCATAGTTTGAGTTTCACATTCTTCAAACCGCCACCTCCTGTGGGAGTGAAACATCATGAAGCAGATTAGATACGGTTTCCCCTTTTGTGCAATGTTAGGAAACCTCTCATTTCACACATTATTATCACACAAAAATAATGTGTTAGTCCAAAACATGCTTGATTAGTCATCGTTTTAAATCATGCAGTTGCACTGATCAGGTGCAGACATACACACACTCACACTCACACTGTCAGGTTGTAAAGTCAGGTTTGGTCAGGTTCACCGCAGAGTCAGTCATTGACAGTGCCTTCCCAAGTTACCCTGTCGGTCAGTTGGTCTCAGGTCAGTTGGTCTTTTTGGCCATGTGTCGTGCCCTGCAGAGATGTTCCAGCACAGGCCAGCATCCTCCGTCTATACAAATCTGTATATATGGAGCGCCATCATTTATTAATTCACAATTACAACTATAATGTTCAAGATATCTCCAACCCCTCCTTGCTGTTTCCCACATTCCCTGAAAAGTGTCTAGCCAAAAAAATGTCACTTCCTTATTGTACTATTACTATTACTGCAATTCATTTACACCTAATTAGTATTAAAATGACTAATAGATCTATTTCAGAAACATGTGTACTTCACTATCTTGTGTCAAAACATTACTAGGATCTGTAAAGATCTGCTATTTATTCCATAACTCATTCTATCAATTTATCTTCAATTCTGGTGCACTTAAAGAACAATGTTACCCTCTTTAACCGTGCGTGGAACTCTGGGTGTCTGAACATGAAACCAGTACCTCAAATTGAAATACTATATTTTGTTTAGAACCAGCTTTCCCTTCAACATGACCTATATAAATAAATATGTATCTGATCTTATAGAGCTGTTACTAAAACTCTCCCTTTGAACAAATTAAAACACTACCAAATTCACACACGAATAAAAAATCCAGTGCATACTTCCTTCATGCCCCCCCCCTTTTTTTATCAGTGTGTATTAGACTGATTTTCCACTTCCCTTTAATAGTTCCCCTCTTTTCCGCTATTTTTATTTACCTCTTGACTAATTTATGGTCCATACATCTTCTTATCTTCACTTATTTATCAAGTCAATTCAAGTTCTTTACAATAACTAATCCCCTCTAGGATATGAAATCCATTCATCTTCAAGCAGATACTATGTCCTTATTTATGTTTTGTTCACGATAACAATGGTATAACAACCACATGTCCTCAATTCTGGTCCACTTAAAAACCAATGTTAAACTCTTTAGCAGTGTGTGGAACCCTGGATGTCCGAACATGCAACCATTCCTCCCTCCTTTATCAAGGATTTAAAAACAGAAGTCATTTCATATTTCCTATGGTAATAACTATGCTACAATGGTGAAATCAATTATTTAGATTGGAATACTATATCTGGCTTGGCACCAGCTCTCCCTTTAACATTATCCATACAGATAAAGATTTGTCTTATAGAGTGGTTCCTAAAACTATCCCACTACTTTATTCACACGTGAATAAAAATGTCAAAGAATATTTTGTTAACCTGATGAAAAGATTGAAGAATATGGTTGTATTCTGAACCCTCAGTTTGTTCTCATTTTACTCTAATAGTTTACTGCTATTTTTAATTTAATAAATCTTTCTGTCTTTACGTATTTATGCTTTAAATGTGCGTTTTGTGAATAAGTGTGTTTATGTGCAAACTCACTCATTCCCGTTTTCCTTTTCTCCTCCTCTGGTTTTCTCAAGCCGTGACCCCGGCCTCCTCACTTCTAATCGACCATGCCAACTCCTCTGATTCTGTGTTCTCTTCAGTCCATCAGCTGTAACTTCATCCGCTGTCAGCCATTGGCCCAGTTACATCTGCATGCGCCCTCATGCCAATGTTCTTGCACTGCTTTACATTTCATCTCCTCCTTTACAGTCTCCCTGCTGTTTTTATGGAGGGCGGATTCTGCTCATCTCCCACACTTTGCTCTTGTGCTCAGCTTGGAACTTCATGGTCCCGTCTGAGGGACCGATGAGCGTAGATTTCTGCCCGTCAGCATGCTGTTTGGTTCTGGATGCCACAGGTGGAGATAGTTCTGGCTGCAGTCTTGTTGTTGTTGTTTCAGCTCTGGTTCTCTGTCTGTTCGATGGAGAAGGAGGAGTCTCCCGTTGGGTTAGGTATTTTGTCTGCTTGGAGGGTCGGGATCGTAGCCTTTTCTAACTCAGAGGGGGAGTCCAGGTCTCGGGACGCATTACCTATAAAAAATCTAGCTCACTGAGGTTAAATAAATCCAACCCTTTCCACTCTGACTCTTTGTAATCATACTATCTGTCTTAATTGTTAAATGCCATCTAAACAACCTAATTGATGTCTACAAATGATATTACAAAAACTCACTCTAAAAATTGTTTCATCCATTGCTACATATTTACCCAACATAACTCTTTCAGGAAACCATTTTCTCCTATACATTGAAAAACGTACATGTTTCCAGCATCACATATTCCACACACTACGAAAGAACATCTACATATTTTCTCCAATATTTTAAGCTAGTTTCTATAGCAAGATTATCATGTGTGACATAATAATCAGATGTCTTGTTTGCTAACCAAGAATATTAAACTTTAAAATGTCTTTTGGCCAGTTGAAGTCCTGCTTACTTCATCCTTAAACTCTTCTTTAATTTGAAACCAAAAAAGGTCTTCCTTCTCCACCATGATCCTATCTCTATATCAAAGTCCAGACAAACTGATGATTTATCTTCAGAAACCATGAGGAATGACTCATAAAACACTATTCTCCCTTACTTCAGTTCTAAATCAAATGAGCCAGACAGGAAACCCCCTTTAACCACTTGCTTATCCTATTATTTTTGATCAAAGTTGTGTTACAAGCAGGTTAGATCTGTAATGAATTAAAATCAATATTTAAGGACGTAATATAAGTTAAATATATTGTTAAGGTAATTACTGTTTTATTGTGAAGGCCTCTCTGGCGAACAGCGGCCTTCGGCTTTTATTTTGAAAGGCCGTTCCGGAACAGCGAGTCCGATTCCTAGAAACACGGCAAATTGACAATCGTTCTAATACATTAACTATAGTCGTGAAAAAGACAAGGAGGGGGAAGGCGTGTGGAAGCAAGCAATGAACTGAAAATGCCACCAATCCTGTTTTAACGTGATGGCGAACATTGAAAACCGAAGCGGGCATAAGCACCTCTGCCATAACTGACAAGCGTTCAAAAACCTTTCTGCTTATCCCTTATGCTATTCATAACCTAAAAATACAATTGTGATGAATAGCTTGCTTTTGTATCATTACATTTACCAACATAAAACAAGGTCTGTACTAATCAACAATGACAACCTACAGACAGCTCATTTAGTTAAATATACGCAATATATTGACTTCGCTTTTATTTATCTGACTTAATTAACGTGCTTCCCCCCCTTTCAGCCACTAGATGGCAGCAGCAGAGCACAAATGAGCTTCACTCTTCTGAGCGAATGTGTGATTATCACAGACAATCGGTCACACAGATTATTCAGGTAAATATCACACAGATTTATTCCCCGTACATTTTGTCCGGCTTGATAACGTGCTACATATGTCGTCACGCAGGACTCTCTGCCTACCTTGCGATCAACGTTATGTTTACGTCAGCCTTTCAAATAAATTTTTACAGACAAGGGAAACGGGAGCCGGTCTCGTCACAATGTAGGTGACGTTAGCGCTCTCTCCCAAGGATTTAACAGATAACAGTCCACTGACACTTTCGCTTATTCGGTCTCAGACTGCTATTTTACCCCCAGTTATAAACGGCGGATCGATCTGAAATATCGATCATCCAGGTTTCGCCGTGTAAGACTCACACCTACATCCCACGAATTGCACCGCTCCTACGCCACTTCAGGACTAAAATACCTGAGATCCACGCAAACTGCTCTAATTTCTCGTCACGCAGGACTCTCCATACCTGGCGATCAACGTTCACGTGTTATATATAACTTTCCTAACATGGTAAAAAATATGCATTGTATACTCCATTCAAACTTCAAAAACACTCTGAAACGCCTACAGACAATCCCACAGGGCCCTGCTATTGTCCGAGGCGTCTAAAAGTGCTTGTTCCCGACCCAGTGTGGTCCTCTGAATCCTTCCACAGCTCATGTTTATTCAGCGTCGAGTCACCATTTGTTAGGAGATATGAATGTTAATTAGGCCGCATTTCCAAATCTCCTCGCGTCCCTACACAAGCCATTATCTTACAGGAAGGGAATCCAGATAATACAAGTAACCGTTAAACAATAATCCACTTTAATGGTAATATACAATGCAATACAATCAAGTACAATCAATACAGTACAAATTACATACAGTTCTGTGGGATCCCACATTTACCTGATACTCACGTGAGCCAGCCAGCCAGCCAGCCAGCCAGCCAGCCAGCCAGCCAGCCAGAGGAGAAAGAGGCCGAACACAGCGGGGTTTCTGTCTATATCCCTCGCTGACCCAAGGAGGAGTTATCTGCGCCTCCCTTCCAGACCAGTGATTGGCTGCCCAAATTATCATCAACACCCCACATCAGGGATGACTGTATGTTAACTCCTGACCTTCCCCCTCTTCCTGTGTCCTCTAAAAACCACATGTTAGCAGGCCCAAAACCAGCCCAGTTTTCTACACAAATCATTTTCAAGCTTCTTCACAGTTTGCATGAATACATACAAATATATCCTTACAAGGTATGCACACATATTGATAGATGTCTTGTAATGCACTATTGAGGAACCTGCAACCCAAGTTTTTCATTCAGTGCAGAACTACACCACAGTTGTGTAGGCCTATATGATATGTCAATAAACCTTAGAAAATCTTGAAATCTTGAAAGGGATGTGCAAAATAGTCATTACATACAGTCTTTAATTAACAATTAGTAGAGAATAACGAGTAATGAATATACTTTATAGGGATCGTATTAATATCTAATAATAAAAATATTGAAATTCAATAACATGCTTTAACCACCAGGTGTCCCTTTATATCAGCTATGCACCTTTATGGTGTAAATACAGCCTATCTACCAATTGGATCAAATATAAAAGTGAGCCGAATTAGTGTTGATACTGCAAGGAGACGTATTGTGTGAAAAGAAATGTAAGATGTTGTTTAATGACTGATATATTTATGATCCACGTCACGTTTTCAGTTCCTCATGTTTGTCTTCTCATCAGGGCTCTATAAATACAGAACTACGGCAGATATGTAATATGTAATGCAGCCGAACCGTGTATTACAATGCCGTTATGTGATGACTTTCAAAGAGAAAAGCAAGCACACTCGGAATAAGGTATTATTATTATTTCGGTCTGTTTCCGGTATTTGTTAATGACGGTGTGCTCTGAGATGTGAGACTGGAATTGCACAGGGGGGAAATAACGTAGGCTATCTTTAGATGCGGATTTTGTTAAACTAATATGTTTAGGCTGTGGACCAACACTATACATTGACGGGGAAGGGGGTAGCAATAAAGATAACACAATTTAAACAGTTACACAACATAACAGAAATAATATCGATAGCAGCGTCCCTAGCAACCACCTTGGTAACAATGAAAACGTCGCGATTTCCTGAAGTAATCTTCGTAATAACTAGCAAACTAAAGATCATGTACATCCACTGCACACATAATCTGAAATAACAACTCATATTTCTCGCATCAAATGACATCAAAACGCATTTTAATGGCCAAACTAACTTTAAAATAGGCATTTTCTACCGAGAATAAAACGAATTTCGGCCATGTTTTCTTTTTCTGCAGGGAGAAATTTGAAGATCACGTGACATAGACGCCAGCCATGAAAAACACGGGGTTTGTCAAACAGAGCACATGGTGTAGGCCAAACGATAGCTGGGGATTCTGGGTAGTGTAGTGTCTTCTGCCATCCTTTACTCAGAAAACATATTTGTTTCTCCGAATCGAAGGGGAAAAATACAAAAGCATTGCACACAATTTAAACCAATCAATGTTGTGTAATTAACAAGGATAATCTGGTGTTTTTTAGTCGATGAGTAGTGCAGATATCACTGTAAAATCAATCGACAGTAAGAGGAGTACTTACTTCCGGGTGTACAATTCTCCGTTATCCAATGGGAATGGACGCTCACATTGCCTTTAAGGGCAGCCGGCATAAACGAATGCCGTGCTTCCATGAGCGTCAAATCCCGACGCAGATGGGAATACATTGCAATCAGTTGAAAGCTATTTGCGTCCCTTTATGACGCTGAAGGAGCCTAGGAGCGTCACAATTGGACGCCACGGACACTGACCAAACGTCGCTATTGGACGCTTAGGGAGTGAGAGTGTGTTGGAATGAGAGCACTGCCTGTAGCGAGATGGCGGCAGCGCGGGTGAGTCATCTAGTGTTTATATATCTATGGGTCTGCCTGCCTGTCAGCCTTCCATCTGTGCACAAACTTATCTCGTGCCCTCATTGGTCATGTGCGCGTTCGTGTGTGTTGGAGGAGGGGCTCTGTAAGGAAGTGACAGATTTGTTCCGGCTGTGTATTTTCAAATTCTAGCGCACTCGAGCTGGTTTGTCCAAAATTACCTACCCCACCTTTAAGTCCATGTCACATTTTTTTTTTAGCTTAAGTGCTCACTTACACTATCACTCTCTCACGCACACGAACACTCACAGTCTACAGCAGTGGCACAGGAAACTATATGTGCGGCTGTTCATCTCACAGATAGCATCTTATCTACAGCCTTCCTCCACTCTGCACAGACCGCAGTAGAATATAATGCACTATTCAGTCTCTGTTTATCCTGGGGATCAGGAAGAACTGTGCTGTGAATGCTGGCATCAGAGCTACTGCTGTCAGTTTGAAACACACTGTAGAACATTATTGACTTGAAAATAGTGCGGGAGGATTGCTATACTGTATTAAACACAGCAACTATTAGGCACATAGGTTCCCAAATGTTTTTTGTTACAGCTTATGCCAATAACTGTAGACACAACATCTCTTGAGTGGGGTCTTTCTCAAGTCCATTTGTGCATATATGCATATATGCATTTTTATATCTAAAAAGTCTAAGAATGAATCTCCTTGAGAATCCGGTATTTTACATTTAGATGAGTATTATATGCTTTATGAATACATAGATGGCAAATATTGATATTGACGGAGCCCAGAATAAATGTCCTTACGGGGACAATAAAGTATATCGTATCGTATCGTATAACATTGTAAACTAGTCCACTGTATGTCTTATAACAAAAGAGCCTTAACCTGATCCTGCTTGCAACAGGTTGTATGCTGCATTATAAATTGTGAAAGGCCTGAATTGTTAGGAAAGAAATCTTGTGCTTTCTTCAGTCTGGTTCACGATAAGCTTCCTGTACACTCTCTGCGTCTCACTACTAATTGGGAAGCAGTCTGATAGATTCATTAGAAAAATGTCAGTGTCTGCTGGTGGAGTGTGAATAAGAGGAGGCTGGGATGTGATGAGGTGCAGAGCGGCTGTGAGTTTAGCTGACATGCTAATGAGATATCATCAAGAAAAAAATCTCCTCAGCCCATTTAAGAGGCACAATCTCTATCATAGCAGTTGGGTTTGTAGTTTAATGAGGCACAGTGTTGGATCACAGTTTGTATTCTCCTTGTTTTTAAACCATTTAAATCACCATCATAACATGTTTTCAGTCGCTTTTCATATGGTAAACCTTTATCCTTAATTTATCTTTATTGTTATAACGGCCCCACAAAAACAACAACAATATTTAAAGCATTTTTATTTCTTTGTCTGACATCCCTTTAGCTATTCAAATTCATCAGTCCTGTTTACAATACAGCAGTGGGTGTGATATGTTTCTGGGAACAGATGCTAAGGGCCGATCTGATCTCATTTCTAAACTGAAAAAAGGTTGTCATTGCACAAAAAGAATAGATGGTTTGGACCAAATGGTTTTTTCTGCGTAAGCGACAGAGGGAACATTTGTATTTTAAATATGACGTGTAACTCAATAGTGACATGTAAACCGAGTATGAAAACCTTTGCTTAAAGCGCAACACATTATCTGCATGTCACACTGTGTTCTTGTTGTTGTTGTTGTTGTTGTTGCCGAACGATAGATAATAACACGAAATGCACCTGGACTGTGGTGAAAAATAGATGGTATCAATTACAGTTATCCTCACTTAAAGTGTGCTAGCTATACTAAACTTCAAAGGAATAGTTCGATATCGTGGAAATGTAGTTTCTTGACGCAGGTCAGATGAGAAAATCTATCTTCTATCTATTGATGTCATTAGAGCACATATCTGAATGGCTCTGAGATTAATAAAAAAAGTATTTATCACCTCCGGGCTCAAATAGTTGTGATGATCTACTGAAGTACACAACCCTGGGTAAACACCATAGGGGGAATGCATCATAGTTTGAGATATTGAGGCTTGTAATAAACAGAAGTCGATATTAGTTTAGAGCTAATTGGCACTCCTTGCACTAAACAAGGTTTGTGGAAAGTAACAATCATCACTTTATCCACCAGCAGCAGAGTCGGCAGTTCTTTTGCCAAAGTTTCCAGATGGCCTCTGCTTCGGACGTAGTTGTTAAAGAGTTTTCTTTTGTTTCCTGGACGAGGAATGTCCCTCACTGTTCACTTCAGAAAGTACAGAGGGACCACACTCAGTGAAGATGATAATAACTGATGAAATTGAAGAAAAGGGGTATTTGTGGATTGCAGTACAACATGGAATGTATTGTAAGGTACATTCATCACTAGTATGACCTTTTTATTAAAATGTTGGTGGCTTTGGTTTCTGAGATTCTACCTATATGATAGTAGTTCTTTAAAGAGGCCCTATTATGCTTTTCAGATCTTTTACTTTCATGTAGTGTGTTATTTAGTTTTGTGTGCATGTAAATGGTCTGCAAAGGCTTAACTCCCCAAGTTCCCCGCAGAGGGAGTTTCTCTCCCACACGCCATTGACCAGTGGCGTTTTCTCCTAGAGGCCAAGGGAAGCCAGGCTTCCCCTGTTTTTTCGGATTGTAGTTATAATTTTAATAAATAAATAAAAACACTTAGTTTAGTTTCGGAAATTCTTTGTTGTGTGTTGCTGCCGACCCGTCTCTCCCCCATTCTCATTGAGTATTTTACAAAGAGTGAAACAGCTCCTCTCCAGATGTTATGGTTGCTCGAGGAGGCCAGCCGAAATTGGCTTCCCTTGGTGAAAAAAAATGGAGCGATTGACCAATCAGACAAGGCTCACGTCATGCCCCTGCCAACCTGTGATTAGTCAGGGCTGCTGGTCAGGGCCATGCCAAGGGAAGCCAGAGGCGGCTGGCTTCCCTTGCCTCACAATCCAATCAAATCGCATCAATTTAGTGTTGCAGTGACGCGTCCTAAAACCCGGAAGTAAGCTGCGCTCGGTTTCCCTCGACAAAAAAGCAATGGGATTTCTCCATAGGATTTTGGAAAATAGCTCGAAATAAGGTCAGTGGAAAACAAACCTGTTGGATAAATGCACGTTTTGTTCAGTCGGATAATATCCACATGTCTACCTTACTTTTATAATCATAAATCTAATCGATATAAGATAGATAGCGTCCACTCTCACCGCCGTTAGAAAGTAGCAAGCAACTGAAGCAAGTGCAATTATGGAGGGTGGAGATTTGGAGTATTTAATCAAAAATAATTGTACTAAACTTCCGCTACAGCAGCAATAACAAATACAATCTGATGACAGGCCAATGCCCAAACTGGAGCTGTGTACAGAAATGAAAAAAGGAGCGAATCAAATGTTAGACGTTAAAGGTCTCCTGATTTAGTTTGTGAATGAATGCTTATTAGAGTTTTGTCTGAGTGGGTGCGGACCTGTCGGTTAGATCAGGACCGCGGAGGTGTTACTGCCGGGCCGCGAAATAGCTGTGAGTTTATCATAATATTTGCAGAATTATAAATATATAAAAAAATATTTTATCATAATATTTTTTTCCAAAAGTGTTTAATGTTCGCACCTATAAGTTAACAGTCATATTATTTCCTCCAGTAGCCTAGTTAATCTTTCACCAGATAACCGTTGAAAATGGCTTTTATGATGTTCCGAGGGATTCGGCGGATCAGCAGGTCTGCCTCTTGTACGGTGGCCCTGAAGTGCAAGACACCACAGCATTTCAGAAAACACCACAGCATTTCACATTGGACGGAAAGGGTATTCCTTTAGGAGCCAGAGAAGCACTGCTGTGCTTGGTTGTTTTTGCTGCCAGTTAAGAAATGACGCTTCGTGATTGGTCAACACCCGACAGCGAAATATGTCCCAACACTTCAGCCGTTAGCACACACTCAGAGCTCCTCATATCTGTTCAGGAACTGGACACAAGTTAAACAAGTACAAACCACAGACTGTCTATGTCATGGCGAATACAGTCGCTGCTTTATTTGTATCTGTATGACGTTGTTGTGAGTGTGGACGGAGCAGCAACAGGTTAGTTTAGCCTGATGGGTCCGATTCCATTCAGAAAACAGGCATTTTAAAAGCTGCCGTCTTATCTGCAGACTTGTCAAAGCGTTAATTCATAGTTTTTACTAACCGTTATCAGTATGTAGTTACTTCGGCATCACTTTGAAACGTGTATTACAATTAAATCACGGTCAAATATGTTCATTTTGTTGTAGTTGGTATCTCCCATAGAATTTACATGGAGATACGCCCCGCTCCCTCTCCAGCGCCTCTTGTTTGAATGACAGGATCAAACACAGCTGACAGCCGCGGTGAAACTCGAGCGATTAGAGCGATGTGAATATTGGGTGGTCTACCATAGTATTTACATGGAGATAAGCACCTTAAAAACCATGAATTAATAAAGCATTAATTCTGTGTTTACTCCTGTCATTCAAACAAGACGCGGGCCGTATCTCCATGTAAATCCTATCGGAATCGGATCGATCAGGCTAAAGTTAAACTAACCTGTAGCTGCTCCGTCCACACTCACAACAACGTCATACAGACATAAATAAAGCAGCGACTGTATTCGAAATGACAGACAGTCTGTGTTTTGTATGTTTAACTTTTGTCCAGTTTCTGAACAGATATGAGGAGCTGTGAGCTCTGAGTGTGTGCTAACAGCTAACGGCTGATGTGTTGGGCCAATCACGCAGCGTCATTTCTTGACTGGCAGAAAAAACATCCAATCACAACAGTGCTTCTCTGGCTGGCTCTGTCCAATCACAAACAAGAAGTGTTCTCCCTAAAGGAATACCCTTTCCGTCCAATGTGAAATGCTGTGGTGTCTTCTGAAATGCTGTGGTGTTTTCTGAAATGCTGTGGTGTTTTCTGAAATGCTGTTGTGTTTTCTGAAATGCTGTGGTGTTTTCTGAAATGCTGTTGTGTTTTCTGAAATGCTGTGGCATTTTGTGAAATGCTGTGGTGTCTTGTGAAATGCTGTGGTGTCTTGCACTTCAGGACCACCGTAGAAAACATTATTTGAGATATATTTCAAACTCGGACTTCATTTTAAGGACATGTCGGCCAGGGGTGTAGAGCTATATGTTTATTGTATTAGCTTTTCTTTTTAATGAACAACCTTCTGGATCCGCACCAGTCTGGTTTCAAGGCAGGTCACTCCACAGAAACTGCCCTCATTGCTGTCACTGAGGAACTGCACACTGCTAAAGCAGCCTCCCTCTCCTCTGTCCTCATCCTGTTGGACCTGTCTGCTGCATTCGACACGGTGAACCATCAGATCCTCCTTCGCACTCTCCAAGAACTTGGAGTTTCAGGCTCTGCACTTTCCCTCCTCACCTCATACCTCAAAGACCGCACCTACAGGGTAACTTGGAGAGGGTCCGAGTCCGACCCTTGTCAATTAACTACAGGGGTCCCTCAGGGCTCTGTTCTTGGTCCCCTCCTCTTCTCCCTGTACACAAACTCGCTCGGATCTGTCATTAGCCCGCATGGTTTTTCATACCACTGCTACGCTGACGACACCCAACTAATTTTGTCCTTTCCCCGCTCAGAGACCCAGGTCGTCGCACGCATCTCTGCTTGTTTAGCTGACATCTCTCAGTGGATGTCCGCTCATCATCTCAAGCTCAACCTTGACAAAACTGAAGTGCTTTTCCTTCCGGGAAAAGATTGTCCCTCTCTTGACCTGACTATCAACATCGGCACCTCTGTTGTTTCCCCGACCCAGACTGCAAGGAATCTGGGTGTGATCCTAGATAACAACCTGTCCTTCACTGCAAACATCGCTGCTACAACCCGCTGCTGCAGATACACGCTCTACAACATCAGGAAGATACGTCCCCAGCTGACCCAGAAAGCGACGCAGGTTCTGGTCCAGGCTCTCGTCACCTCACGCCTAGACTACTGCAACTCCCTCCTGGCTGGTCTACCTGCATGTGCCATCCGACCTCTGCAGCTCATCCAGAATGCAGCGGCTCGTCTGGTCTTCAACCTTCCAAAATTCTCCCACACCACGCCGCTCCTCCGCTCCCTTCACTGGCTTCCGGTAACTGCTAGAATCCACTTCAAGACACTGGTACTTGCGTACCATGCTGCGAATGGATCTGGCCCTTCCTACATCCAGGACATGGTTAAACCGTACACCCCAGCACGTGCACTTCGCTCTGCATCAGCCAAACGACTCGCTGCACCCTCGCTGCGAGGGGGACCCAAGTTCCCATCAGCAAAAACACGTGGATTTGCTATCCTGGCTCCAAAATGGTGGAATGAGCTCCCCATTGAAATCAGGACCGCAGAAAGCTTACACACCTTCCGGCGCAGACTGAAAACTCATCTCTTTCGACTCCACTTCGAGCGATAGAATGACTAACAAAGAACTGCTAACAGAGCACTTATATACTAATAAAGGACTGGCTTATCTAAAGCCAGTTGAGTAGCACTTGAAACGATTGGCTCTTTGAAACCTGATGTTCTTATATGATTCTGTTTTCTTCAAGGTTGTGTCTTCCTGGTCGAATGTACTTATTGTAAGTCGCTTTGGATAAAAGCGTCAGCTAAATGCAATGTAATGTAATGTAATGTAATGACTGATTTTAAATGCCATTTTCTTAATGTCTTTCATGTTTTTGTAAAGCACTTTGAATTGACTTGTGTTGAAAAGTGCTATATAAATAAACTTGCCTTGCCTTTGTTTAAGCACCGGATTGGCAAAACAGGAGAGTAAACCAGTCTGCCTTGATCTATGAATTCATGTCCGGGACTCTCACGGTATCTGCTGCCCGCAGCTGTTTTATAGACTCCTTAGGCTTGTTTGAGACACATTGCGGCTCGCCTCGAAAGTAGACGAGAGTAGCCGATCGCAGCCGGGGGAGGTGTCAAAAAGCTCGTCTTAAGTCGGGCAGCTCAGACTCGGAGTCGGCTTGACTGGCTGGGTTTGCAATGGTGGAAATTGATTTAATCTTGCCATTTTAAATGATGTATTCAATAAATAAGGTTAAACCAAATCATTACATTACAATAGATTTTATGTTAATGATTTGGTTTAACTTAAAGATAAACGTTATTGTTATTGCACATATTACAGGTACTGAGACAACGAAATGCAGTTTAGCTTAACCAGGTGCAACAAGCAGTGAAGTGGAAAGTAATGTACACAATCTACAGAATAACATATAGAATGAATTGAATGATGAATAAACAGTGGGGTATGAATACACTAGATATCAGCCTGTGAGCAGTATGAACAGTGTGTATGAATATGCTAAGATATATAAAGTATGAAAACGGTAAGCAGTATAGTATAAAATATATAGATATTAATTTCATGATGATAAACATTGTGGAACAATGATGAAAAATGGGAATGGATGTGGCGATGTAAAACTGACACAAAACAACAACAAACTTTTGCCAGCCAATTGGAGAGTTTCATCAGCAGCACGTGGTAAAAACCACCAATGAGCGCTCAGCTCGAGATACCAGCGAGCCGTTTCCCATCAAGCATTTCGCTTCCGCAGCTCGTGGAGAGCAACTGCGCCAACTCGCCTCGCCTCGCTCTCAAGGCTGCGGGCGTCTTTGTCCCGCGAGATTTCAAAGTCTCATGTGGGCGAGCCTCCAGAGCAAGTCGGACAACATGACTAACCATCATGCAACGCACTAGCAAGACGTTGATCGCAACTGCGAAGGTCTGCGCAGGTCTTGCTTGTCTCAAGCAAGCCTCTTCACTTCATGAAATGGCTGCATCATCAGGAGGCAGCGGGACCATGGATGTATAATAAGAACTGGATACAGCGTGGAAGGCGGGGCCTCATTAATTCCTATGAGAGTTGCTCATTAGCGCATGATGATAAAATGGCCCAACTTTTGAGAGAGTGAAACGTCACAGATTACCCGGCATGCCTGACAAGTACCCGTATGGGCGCTCATAGTGCATGCGCAACTTTAACCAAAATGCTCGTTCACATCAAGCACGTCAATTTGCGTACACGTAACAGCACCGCGCGTTCATGACAGCATGGTAATGGGTTGTTGTTATCATGGATTTGATATTAACGAGGTGGCAGTTAGCAGCTAGCTAGTAATGATGCTAATGTACACATCAATCGTTATGTACTTATATTACGTTGTAACAGGATCTAGTGATATCCAAGCAACAGAGCTTCATTTAGCATGAAATAATTATTGCACTGTGTATATATACACACACACAGTGCAATAAGCTTCTTAGTGCAATAAGAAGCTACAGGGACGTTAATCTAACGTCGGTAATATTAACTTTATTTAATACAACATTTACGGTACAAGATTTAATCATACAGCCCATGTAGTATAATATTTTACAAATGATGAATTACAGCAAACATGTACAATATATCCATTATTACAGGGCTGGCAGTAAGGCGATATGGGTCCGTTGTTATTGTGCATCCATGGGTAAAGAGAAACTCATGTAGTACTGAACACGTAACATGAATGTGCAGGGGGGCGCGGTCCCGTGGGGTAGATGCGCGTTCATAATGCAGAGGGAAATAACTCTCAGAATAACGTTATTAGCACATTTTTACAACTTGAGGAATGAATGTTTTTAATAAGGGCTATACAAGTGTTCACTGGGTAGTTTATTTAGTTTTTTAAAAATTATCCAATGATTTACAGACCACTCTTTCCCCATGTAAGTAAATGGGGAAAAGTGTAAATAAACTACCCAGTATGAACACTTATATAGCCCTTATTAAAAACATTCGTTCCTCAAGTTGTAATAATGTGCTAATAACGTTATTCTGAGAGTTATTTCCCTCTGCATTATGAACGTGCATCTAACCCACGGGACGTTCATGTTACGTGTCCCGTCCATAGACTGTATATACTGACCAAACGTCGCTATTGGACGCTTAGGGAGTGAGAGTGTGTTGGTAAATCATACAAACAAAACCCAACACACTCTCACTCCCCAAGCGTCCAGGAGCGACGTTTGGTCAGTGTCCGTGGTGTCCAGTTGTGACGCTCCTAGGCTCCTTCAGCTTCATAAAGGGACGCACATAGCTTTCAACTGATTGCAATGTATTCCCATCTGCGGCGGGATTTGACGCTCATGGAAGCACATTCGTTTGTGTCGGCTGCCCTTAAAGGCAATGTGAGCGTCCATTCCCATTGGATAACGGAGAATTGTCCACCCGGAAATAAGTATTCCTCTTACTGTCGATTGATTTTACAGTGATATCTGCACTACTCATCGACTAAAAAACACCAGATTGTCCTTGTTAATTACACAACATTGATTGGTTTAAATTGTGTGCAATGCTTTTGTATTTTTCCCCTTCGATTCGGAGAAACAAATGTTTTTTCTGAGTAAAGGATGGCAGAAGACACTACACTACCCAGAATCCCCAGCTATCGTTTGGACTACACCATGTGCTCTGTTTGACAAACCCCGTGATAGTCCTCACGCTCTGTCATTGGAGAGTGTGCTCCGAGGGTTATGCCGATTCTCGAACAGCACTTGAAATGGGATGGAACCACGGCAGACTGTCCAAAACTGGATTTGAACGTCTCCACCGCGTCCCCCCCTCCCCCACCCCGTCCCCAGAACTACACATGCTGGCTATTCTGTTTCGCAACATGTTCTCTATCTATGGCACGTCTCTACTCGTATTTCCCATAATAAGAAGTTGCCAGTATTAAACTGTGTACATCCCTGGAGGTTTAGGGGATAGGAAACACTCACATTTAAAACATATAATTAACAAATGGGTGAAAATTGCTTGTGCCCATAATGGGCAGCATTAATATATATACACACATGCCAGCTAAGGTCAGAAGAGCTTTATTTAACAGCTGGTCTTATGTTTGTGAGTCGTGACCCCTGTTGTTAATTGATAACATTACATTAATTGATAAGCCTGAAACATGCACTTCTCAAGGTTCAGAGGCAAATTTTGCAAATATGGCAGTAGCCATCGTTCAGCTTAAGATAAGATATACTTTATTGATCCCAAGTTGGAACATTTGCGTTACATCAGCATGTGTAACAGTTGTAAATATGCAGTGGTGTTTATTTGTCAATCATTTAGTATAATCACACACATTCTGTGTTTTATATTTAACAATTCTGTGTTCTTTATTTATTGATTGTTCAATACCTGACAAGGCCGGAGATGAAATATCTACATACTGTACATCTTATAAGAGTATAATACATTATGTATAATATCAGTTACAATAAGTGCTTCAACATAGTTAACATTGCTGGAGGTATGCACAAATATTGATAGATGTCTTGTAATGCACTATTGAGGAACCTGCGACCCAAGTTTTTCATTCAATGCAGAACTACACCATAGTTGTGTAGGCCTATATGATATGTCAATAAACCTTAGAAAATCTTGAAATCTTGAAAGGGATGTGCAAAATAGTCATTATATACAGTCTTTAATTAACTATTAGTAGAGAATAACGAGTAATGAATATACTTTATAGGGATCCTATTAATAATAAAAATAATGAAATTCAATAACATGCTTTAACCACTAGGTGTCCCTTTATATCAGCTGTGCACCTTTATGGTGTAAATACAGCCTATCTACCAATTGGATCAAATATAAAAGTCAGCCGAATTAGTGTTGATACTGCAAGGAGACGTATTGTGTGAAAAGAAATGTAAGATGTTGTTTAATGGCTGATATATTTATGATCCATGTCACGTTTTCAGTTCCTCATGTTTGTCTTCTCATCAGGGCTCTATAAATACAGAACTACGGCAGATATGTAATATGTAATGCAGCCGAACCGTGTATTACAATGCCGTTATGTGATGACTTTCAAAGAGAAAAGCAAGCACACTTCTGGGTAGTGTAGTGTCTTCTGCCATCCTTTACTCCGAAAAAATATTTGTTTCTCCGAATCGAAGGGGGAAAATACAGAAGCATTGCACACAATTTAAACCAATCAATGTTGTGTAATTAACATAAATTAATTAAGGATAATCTGGGGGTTTTTAGTCGATGAGTAGTGCAGATATCACTGTAAAATCAATCGACAGTAAGAGGAATACTTACTTCCGGGTGTACAATTATCCGTTATCCAATGGGAATGGACGCTCACATTGCCTTTAAGGGCAGCCGACACAAACGAATGCCGTGCTTCCATGAGCGTCAAATCCCGCCGCAGATGGGAATACATTGCAATCAGTTGAAAGCTATTTGCGTCCCTTTATGACGCTGAAGGAGCCTAGGAGCGTCACAACTGGACGCCACGGACACTGACCAAACGTCGCTCCTGGACGAGGAGTGAGAGTGTGTTGACAAAACCATGAACATTGATTTATCTGTTTTCCCGTTTTGGTTTAAAAAGGTAATAACGTTGGTTTTCCGTTTTTCGGAAAAACCAAAAAACGATTTTAAACGTTATTAATATGTTTTGGATGCATATTGTTCTAGTATTTGTTCAGGCTGTTGCATACAATTAGCCTCTGTTGCTACCTGCTGGTGAGTAAATATTAAAATCAGTTAAAATTGACAACCGGTCCGCGATTTTTTTTTTATGTATCTGCCGGTCCTTGGCACAATAAAGGTTGAGAACCCCTGGGTTAGATAACAGGTGTGTGTAAGTCCTGCATCTGTATGATACACGTGTGTGTAAAATGATACCGGGTGCTGTAATCACTCATCTGGTTACGTTATTGCATTGACCACCACACGCCCCCGACCCAAAAGAAAGGACGTATTATTGGCTTCCCCTAATTTTTTTCCCACGCCACGCTACTGCATTGGACCCCTTTGTTTACTTCAGCAACATAGTAAGCGGTTGACCAAATACTGTATTACAGATTTGGCAGGCAGCATGAGAAAGATTAAAAACTTTTTCAACATTAAAGCATCTAAACATGTCACAGTATAGGCAAAAAAATACAATTATGAAACCTTAAAATTAGCATGTTAGGGCCAAAGTTAGCATGTTAGGGCCAATGTTTTAGCTATGCATGCTGAAATTCAAATCGATTTTTTGAAAAATGTTCCTAGCATTGAACAATATAACTTCAGTTTTTCAGTTTTTTTTAATGAGATCCCCTCAGACATCCCTGGCAGGAAAACCACTCCTGAGTGTGTTCAGCTTTAAAATTGTCGGATGTTTCTGACAGGCGAGTGCAGCTTAAAGTAAAAGCATTGATTCTCTGTTGCCTCGTAGACCAGATGGTACTGAGACACGGAGTCTCCCTCTCACAGCTCCAATGTATTCAACATTCATTGTTTGCAGGATTAGTTCATGTACATTGAAGGTTCCAGGCTGGGGCTTTATCGTGTGGTCTTCTTTCGACACAGAGTGGGTGGAAGCTATTCCCAGCAAACAGGTGCCATCTTGTGGCATCAGGTGTCCCTCAGAAAGGTTAGACAGAGAGGGGAGGATGGTTTGTCCTAGATATGCATTTAGTTAGATCAGAGCTGCTCTCAGAAGAGTTTGGTAGCCTGTGGTGCTGTAAATCTGGGGTGCAACCTGATTTGCTTTTGAAATCAGGTTAGTTTTGTGGGTGCTCGTGTCATGTTAAACAGGTCACACATCACTCACAAGACGATGAGAATTAGCATTGAGTGTGAAGTGTACTTACTTAAAGCCCCACCTGTATCACAGACAGACATTTGAGTGTGTTCAGCGTTAATAAGGAGGATGTGGCCCCAAATACTCAAGTGTGCATTTACCTAGAAGGACAGTTTTTCAGGATTGGTGTCAAACGTCTTTCTAATGTTTGGTTTCCATGGCGACTGCAGCCTCTGGACATGAATCGCTGAATCTGCAGACAGGGACAGAGGATCCATTTATGCACCTAATTGATGAGCCACACTGTACATGTGATTAGTGAAAAATGAAAGAAACCGAACAGCTGTATGTGAGGTCTACCTCCATCATGCTAATCGGGTTCCTCTATCTGTCTGTTTAAAGAGCAAAGGAAAGCCTCATTGTGTCTAAAAAGCAACACGTCAAGGGCAGAAACAAACGCACAGCTGACCATCTGGCAGGAAGGACCTGTCAGCTGATTTACAACCTGTTGTCTTCTTTTTCCTTTTCCTTCCTCTATTCAATTCATTAGGGTATACTGTTATTGAAATGTTTTATCCTGAGCAAGTTTTGTCCCTTTGTACTTTGGTTTGGCAGCTCAATTAATGAAAAACAGAGTTAAATAGCTTGGTTAAAAAGCGTGCTTTCAGGAGGTAGGAAGAGCAGAAATCTTCGACAGAGGCAGTAGAAAGGAAACAGTTTTCCCCGGTCAGAGATTAATCTGAGCAACGCCCTTTTGGTGCTGCAACAAAAACAATTAAAAGCACATATGCCTCAGCATGAGCCCTGTGTTTAGCAGGGATGAGATGACTTTATATTACTCTCTCTTGAGCTATTAAATGCTTGTCTGGTCCATTAACTAATGTTGGTCCATTTAGATGACAATCCTTTGTCTTCTATTGGATTGTCTTTGCTGATTAATGTTTTATTATTAAGGTTTTAATTTGTACGTAAGGGGTTTGTTGCCTTTTTTGTTTTGTTTGTTTTTGCATTGATAGGCCAATTTATCTTTTCAACTATATCTGTCCGTGTTTTTGGCTTATATCGAAATCAATGGAAAATGGCAGTGAGTCCAGTTAGCCAAATGGAGCAGCTTTAACAAGAAATGCATCTGTAACTGGTTTGACAGTTTCTTGGTAAAAACAACTAAGAATGATGTAATTAATTGAATTTTGCTGGCTCAAATTGAGGATAATAAACAGAGGAGGAACATGTCCTCGAAACAAGGACAGCAACATCTCGTTCCAGTCCAGACAGTCAAATGCTGACAGGAATAGATGAT
This sequence comes from Pseudochaenichthys georgianus, assembly GCF_902827115.2. Classification (NCBI taxonomy): domain Eukaryota; kingdom Metazoa; phylum Chordata; class Actinopteri; order Perciformes; family Channichthyidae; genus Pseudochaenichthys; species Pseudochaenichthys georgianus. The sequence goes on from NC_047526.1 coordinate 25,591,143, forward strand.
TTGCATAAAGAAAAAGATTAGGATAATCGAATCATCGCAATATGTTACATTGCCAAAGCCATGAGAAACCACAGAGCGTTAACATGTAAAGCTTTTGAGATAACAGTTAATGATTGAGTTATAAAACACATCAAATGAAATGATTGATTGTATTTGTGCAGTAATGTGGGTATCCAGGTACCCTAACGACATTTGACAGTACTTTTTAAATATGCAGCTTTTCATTACCATCATCGTAACTATATGTATTTAGTGTGCTTTGGATACAAGTACATAGTTGCTGATGTTGTGATGACTAGAGTCACCATTTGCTTCTAAATAAACTAGTTTATTTGAGAGTAAAGGTTGAACTCAAAGTTATAAGTGCATGTTTATGAAATGGAAAACTTGCAAATGTGAGAGAGAAGGTTTGCAAGAATGTAAATGTGTGTAAATGTCTTGGGTAAACAAGTAACTCAGAAGGTGCTTTTGTGCTTGTGACATGGTTTGTTGTTTGCTAACGAATTTGGGTCTTCAGCAGCACGACAGTCATTTGAATGGGTTTGTTTTTCGTGAAAACACACCTGACTTGGAGAGACTTTTGGGTAGTCCATTTAACTTCTATAGATACACAATTGGTTGAGAATTGTTAGAGAATTATCCCAAGGAAACCTCAGTTAGTAGTTAAAATATCTGTTTGGTTTGCTTCAGTGTCGTAAGATAATGGATAGTGTTGTAAAAGGATAATACATAAATATATAGATTTGTTAAAAGACCTTAATAAAAAAGGGTCGCCAGGTTATGATCTTCTGGCAAGACTTGTGTTTTCAAGACCCACTAATGGACCACTTAACTGTTGTAGCGGCTGTCTTCACCAGGAAGTATGAAAACCCACAAATACTTTTGATAAAGCATTTGTAAATCATATTATTAACTATTAATACAATCCATCAGTTACAATTTATAAACACTATGCAAGGGATATAATAAGAGTGCCATTGTGTAATTCCCTTTATAGCATCTGTAGGTCTAGTATGATCAACTAATGTGTCCCCTATAATAGATTGTTTTGATCTAGCTGCCATCTGTGTTCTTTTTAATTTGTAACAAGCAAATTAGTGGTTGCTGTACTGAGGTTACTGTGAGAACAGCGTGTGAGCAGCTGCTGTTTCTGATTTGACCATTTGAGAAGTCAAACAATTATTATCTCCCATCTATGAATCCTCCAGAGAAGAGAGAGTTTTCTTGGACACTAGGCAACAAGCACAGGGTTGGACAGGTGTGACACCAAGCCTCAGAATTGGGTGAGGTGTAAACTGGATTATGCATGAGCCCAAAACCATCTCCATCAGACTGAAAGCTAAACTCTCCCATATAGCAGAATCATTGCAAATCAAGCTACAGTATTTGTAGTTTTGGAAATGGTTAATTTTAGGACATATGTTTTATTGTTGTCTGAAAAATATAAGCGTGTTGTCTAAAAAGATACTTTATTGTTCCTGAGCAACTCAGTAGGGAGTCGTCTTACTACAGTCCTGAAATTTGGCGGCTGTCTGAATAATTCATAAAGCCAATCAATGATTAAAGGTCTATGGGTGTCACTCCTAAAACCAAACGAGAGGTCACTGTATGTTATTCAGGTATATAGGGATAGTATGTTTTAGTAAACTGACAAGATGTAGTAAAGGAGAATGGAAGTGAAACTGTACTAAAACATAATTAAACTAAGATCTTTATTTTATCTATTACTAAAAGTCATAAGTGTCATCGAATAGACACAAAAATCCACTTTTAAAATGTCATTTGATGTAACATGATAGCGACTTACCTACATCATGAAAGCTTACAGTTCACGACTGATTTCATGGCTAACATCCTGTGTCTAATGGATCTTCACAGGAAAAAAGAATAACACTGGGGCACACAGGAAGTCATGCTTATGATGTCAATGGAAGCAGCAACTCTGGCTTATACAGACATTCAGATTGGACTTGACACAATGGATAAACAGACAAAGCAAAGCACTGTAAACTCTATGACTGATGGGAAGTGCTTTATGGTAATGTTGCCGCAATGTGGCTAAAAACTCTTGTCCTGAGGCAAAGAGATGTTTTACTTCCCATATTGGATCTCATAATCATAAAAAAGAGGAAAGGAGCACTGTACTCACTGCACTCTGTAGAAATGACTCAGCAGTCCTGTATTAGTAAGTATTACTGTACATACTACATTCTGCTACTCATAAGCCAAATTCTAACAAGTATTAGGGAGACAGTTGAACGTTTTCTGCGTAACAGGCGTCATTGTTAAAAATGTATCAAGGTTGGAGATTGGCTCTCTGTGGAATGAAAGCAAAGGGTCATGTGATTCATGTTTTTAATGATTTGGTAACATTTTGTGTTTGTTTCAAAGTCTATATACTGTATTTGAATTTGGTCACAAACAGTGGTTGCTTTAATGTGTCCACAGTAAATCCATAGCAGTAAGATTGCTAGATGACAACTGACTTTCTTCATTGAGACCTCCATGCTGATGACACAGCTATCCACTGACAAAATAAACGTAGTGTTTTATACAACTTTATTAGCCTTAAATTAAGCTTTACATTAAATGTATGAAAGTATACAAGGGATAGAACAAATGTAGTTGACACATAGCCAATGTAATCCCACAAACTAAAAGAGGAAAATACCATACTAAACTACTACCTTTTTAATTACATCTATGTTAAGTTATTCTTTCACTGAACCATGGACACCTTTTTATAGCACAATGCAATCCAATAACAAAACTGCTTGCAATGACTTTAAAGGAATGGTCCACTCATTAGATAATTAATCAAAACTTCAGTATTTAGTGAAACGTTATGTTTAAACCATACCCTGAAGAAATCAGCGATATTCCCCGGTAAATAATGATTTTATAGCTCTGGCCGCCGCCATGTTTGCCATTTTCAGTAGTCACGTGATGGTCGTGACGTCATCCATGCGTTCACTTTGTCAACACATGGAAACATGGTGGAGTATTTCAGTTCGGACTCGTCAGCAGAGGAACAAGTTTTGACCAATGTGAAGAGATTGGATGGGGGAATTCAGCCATACATATCAGTATGACAATACGACACCCTCTGTCCTTAGACCCTCACATCGTACAAGGAAAAACTTCCGAAGAAAACCCACAGTTTAAAGGGAACATGGGAGAAACCTCAGGGAGAGCAACAGAGGAGGGATCCCTCTCCCAGGACGGACAGACGTGCAATAGATGCCGTGTGTAAATTGAAAAGATAATACATTTGCAACATAGGTAGTCCAAATGTTTGGAAATGCATGTGTGTATAATGGGAAGATGATATAAGATACTATATGTATGCATGTAGTACCACCCTTGCTAGCGATTCCCTCTCTAGTTTAGCATACTCAGCTTCGTTGTCCCTGGCCATAGAATCACGATTTTATGGGGCCGGAAAAACTGGGGGGAAATACACACTAGCCGGTACTACGCTATATGGAAAGGCCACCAAAAACTGTCCTGGCCTGGACGTTAAAACGGGGCTAGCCGCTGCAATGGAAATGCGCTATAACATACCTTATTCTTACTCCGAGCACTACTTCTGCTCCTCCGTCGCTTCACACTTGCAGAGGGCGATTTCTCTACTGGCCGAACTGGTGTCCTGGTCGGTGATGACACCAGAAAGACCGATGGTACTGCATCTCCATTGAGTAATGGTTGTTCTTTAAATCCCATGTTATGTTTGATCATACTCTCAGAGTAGTCGTCCGGAAATGTGAAATGTTCGCTGCATACATGAGCCTGTAAATCTCTCGGTTCGGGCCGGCCACATTTCGCTAGCCACTGCCTCCGAATGTACTTCTTATGCTTACCTTTTGGCAACAGATGGAACCGAGCATTCCGTGGATTGTTCCTATCCGAATTATGGCAATATTTCGCGATACAGTGAGGCATATTTGAATAGAGAAACTACAGTAAATAACATGGAGATCAACGTGTCTTCGAAAACCAAACGCATGGATTACGTCACGTCCGGGAAATGGCGGCGCCCACAGTGTTGATGTTATTTCGGTATATAATCAGTTTAAAATCACTGATAATGTCATCGGATTAAAAAAAAAAAAAGAGAGACTGGCAGAGACTGGTCTGTTTTATCGGATGATAATTTTTAAAAAATGAGTGTCATGAGCATACCAGAGCCATTTAATAGAAGAGTTACGACATCTCCGTTCACTCCAATGGACCACTTTTTTACAGCAATGGCGGATCGTGGAGCCTCTCAATCGTTCCCCGGAAGTTAGCGCCAAGGCTGGCAGAGCTGTGGAGTTGCAGCATAATACACCGTTCGTGACGGACTTTTAAAGGTAAGAAGACGTTTAAAGATGTATATTGCGGATATTATCAGTACATCTGATTCAAATGAACATGTGTATTAAAGGATGTCAGTGGATTATCCCTAAATTAGTAGATTTAGGGAACGTTTACAGATAACAGATTAAGCTAGCATACCGAAGCAAGTTAGCAACACACGTTGAACAGCCTTTTAATTGTAAATTCCGTTCTCTTAATGTCATTTCGTCCAACATGTTGAATTAGAGAAGAGGGGCTTCTAAACGGGATTGTATGCGGGGGTGGAGGGAGTTAAATATTAGATAAATATAACTTTGGTGCGTGTAAGAGTGAGTGTTTTTAGCAGAGCCATATTGTGTCCTTGTGATTCTGTTGATTATTACCCGTCTGTATAATGTTGCAGCCCAGCTGATTCTGGATTGATGGCAAAGGGAGAGGGACTTAAGTGAGAGTGAAAACACAAGGTACGTTTAATACTACTGTTTTATATAAGTAAACACGTTATCTCCCCAAGGCAATAGGTGTGCTATATAGGTGTGTATAACCCTTTCTCCTGTCTGTTGCTCCCTCTCTCAGCACAAGAACCAGAGGGGGATTCAATGGAGCCTGAATACCTGCACTGAGACCCTCACCCTGCACCCTGAGTCTCAACTCTCAGTGTTTTTTCAAGCCTTTCCCTGTTTTTTTGTATTAAACAAAACATTAAGCTCTCCCAATGGTGTGGTTTTCGTTTTGTGAAAAAGTGCAAATGCAGTGTTTGTATATAAATCACATATTTTGTTGCTGTTGGTCGTGAAATTGCTCCTGCTGACTTGAGCCAGCCATTTTTTCCTCCGCTCTGTGTCAGTGGGGAAGCCGTACATTCGTACTCCTTTCTCTGAGCGATTTGAGCATCCCCAGGCAGCACATCAAACCATGGTGGCGACTAGGAGGCAGCACAGCAAACCATGGTGGCGACTAGGAGGCAGCACAGCAAACCAGGACAACACGGAGGAAAAGGCACCGACAAACTGCATGATATGCTCTTCTATGTTTATTGAATTCCATGTATTTGCAATGGATGTTCCTAAAGCAACACATTTAACATCATCATCATCATATCCTGTCGGTCTCCTGTCCTTTCTGAAAGCCATAAAGACAACATTAGTCATTTAGATAACTTGTGTCCTCAATTACCAGGGGATTACTGAAACTACCATGAATTTAAGAAAATGGTAGAAATGAATCCAATCTGAATTTTAAAGCATTACTTTAGATCCCCTCCCTCTAAATGTATCAATAAACATTAGAAAGTGATCCTCCTGACTACCATACAAGTTTAAGAAGATAATATTGGTTTGAAAGAATTCAAAGCTATAAATAAACAGCAACAGGCTCTTTAACCAAGGCACTGTTAGTAACATGTAAACTAGTTGTTCACACTAATCCTAATATTATCACTTAATATTAGCAAATTCGATTTTATTTTTGAAAACATATTGATGTAAATACATACACATATCGATTTGTTGTATAAATATTGCAAATCAAAACCTTTATTCACTAATAATTACCAAAAATCGTAGTTCTATCTCCTGTTATCAATGCATTCACATTGCCCGCCATGAACTTCCGGGGAACGATCCCTCGTCTACATGAACCACGTGACGATAACCGTTTTTGGACTTCCGGTGTCGTAACTCTTCTATTAAATAGCTCTGGAGCATACCATTCCTTTAAAGACTGCAGTGTGGTGTGCAGGTGTTCATTACCCACGTCCCTTTTATCATAAGGGCTCAAATACTACCATCAAATGTCAGTTCAAAGCAAGACAATTTCTTAACAAACATGCTGTATTTGTCCATTTCCAGACCATTTAAATGTAATTAAATCAATTATAGTGAGCTCTGCATGCATAGGGCTGAACAAAGAAGCATTTACTTCTGTTTTTAGAGTGTCACAATGCAGCCACCTACGCACTTAAGCCCTTAAAGATGTCATGTTCATTTACAGACAAATGATTGTGTTATCAGCAATGCCAATTGCATTTGTCAATCCATGTTGTATCAAAGAGTGATTTGGCAAACACTTTATAGCTATGACATAATAGTATGAAGGGTTTTAGTGAAGTAATTCCACCAAAAGATTTGATAGTGGGTTTATTTTTGTATTGATTTCAAGTCCACCACATTCACCTGATGTACAAGGCATCATACGAGAAACATCATTTCACGTCATTATCTGGGACTATCCAAACATCAGATAAAGCAAATTATAAGATGAATGCTTAATAATGTTGCATGGGCTTTTTGAATTGGTGATGATGAATGTTTCAGTTAGTATTCTTTTTGTCACTTCTTAAAATCAAGTAAATTATTATCATATAGAAGTGAAATACTTCCACTTTAGCAAAACTCTTCTTCAACAGTGTTTAGGAGAAGAAAAGCCTTAGTCATTTTTGAGAGCCCACGTCTATAGGGTCCCTGCAGACCAGACTGGTGGACAGTAAATGGATAGATCCGGAAAGAGGATGTTAAAAGGGAGCGGAGATGAGGGAACAGCGTTGTGCGGGTAGAGGTTAATAGTGCAGAGAGGATTGAGAGACAATAGGATGAGTTAATGAGACATGAGGCTGGCTTTACTGGTGCTGATGCATTTCCGAGCTGCACGCTACTCACTCTGCCATCACTGTGATCAGCCACACATGCATACAGTAGTGCTTTTGTAGTTTTGCTTCCCGTTAGTCAGGTTTTAATACTTGCCAGAAAGAAATGCACCGTGAAGGTAGGAAATGGAAGAGGTTTGTCTCAAAACACCACATATTTTATTGCAGTACTGCACAATACGCATTCCTCTTTATTATTCTACCTATACAAATGTGCCTTTTTAATAACATATTCTACTTTAATGCTGGCAAATTACTATATAAAATGATTTGTTCCCAAGAGCATGACTTCCTATTAAGCTAAACTCTTTCATTTGTGTGTATTTAAAATAAATATGTACGTATTCATCTCTTTACTATTAGTTTTTGTCTATACACTGTATATACGTTTTCCTTGCTTTGAAGCTGTTAGAGAGTTGAACAAAGACAGTGTTAAGTAATAGCAACGAAGCTTTAGTTGTTCACCTCATCAAATATGTTATTGTTACCCCTCAGGGAATCTTAAGGATTACATTTTTTCTTCCAGTTATTGAAAGATTTAAATAATGATATACTGAAATAACAGGTTCCTGCATGCTAACAGCTTACATCGCTTCTGGCTTCCTGGTAGAGACAGGGGAAGAATCGTTCTCTAAATGTTGTATGCAGGCTTGTTTAGACCTTGTAAATCACTAGAATACCATAGAGCCTGTACTGTTTCATATCCAGTTAGAGTCACTCTGACACTTATCCCGTGGAGATCAAAGGGGGATCAGAGAAAACTGAGTCCATCTTTGGTCTCAAGCTCAGGCAGTTGCTTGACATGCTGGCAGCTAAGAAATGATGAATACAACATCACCAAACCAGTCAAAAGGAGAATATTGGCTTTAGTGCTGCTTTCCCTGAACAGATAAACCAATACAGATATCAAAGAAACAAGTAAAGTTGTCGTAATTTTTCATTATTTATTGTACATTTTCATTTCTTCCATTATCATATCCAAACTAATAAACAGTACAACATTTCCATGTATACAAAATATAAACTATAAGGGAGAAATATAAATCTAACATCAACCCTTCCCATATGGTTATACAGACAGTAATTTCCTGGGTCTAACCCATGGATGAAGGGGGTAAAGGTGTCAATCAAACCCTCATTGTAAAAGACCACGCATCTTTAAAAATCACAAGGCAGAACTGACACAAGTCTTGTGGCAACTTATTTGCTACATACATCTCTTTGACTTTTCTAATAAAAAGACCCAAGAGCCAAATTTATGAAAGAGCCCAACTAAAAATCCGACCCACCATTTTGTTTTTAATCGCCTCTGATTGCGCGGTGGATTTAAAGCCACAGAAAGAACCTCTGTACACTCAAGTGGTCCGCATTTTAATAAGACATGTGACATGACAACCGCAGCCCTGAGCATCTCCATAATGTGATGGTGTGACTATGGAAACAAAAGCCAAAAGGGAAGCTGGGTGAACGGCCATTCATTTCAATTCCATGCAAGGGGCTGAGGGGGTGACGATCTCCATGTTAAACCCCCTTTTATTGAAAGAAATGTCTTGAATTATACATAATATTATCATTACTTAAGGAGGACAAAGAAGGTTGTGGTGTGTCCATCCATGTTAGTCTTGTGGTGTCTGTGTAGTGCGGCGAAGGCGAGAAGAGGGAGGTTGGACTGGGAGGTGCAGAGGCAGAAAAGAGGGGGCTTTGGGGTTGGGGGTCCAGGGGCTTCAACAGTAGCGCTGCAGGAGAGAGGCTGCCATGGTGACGGGGATCAGAAAGGAGAAGGTGCCTGCGTGCAGCGAGATGCCTGCTCCGGTGGTGTCTGTGGTGTTGGCCGAACTGCTGTTGGTGTCTGTGGCCATGGTGGTGGCGTTAGGGTTGGAGTTGGTGGAGTTCATTGATATTGGTTCTGTGTTGTTTTCTGCCGCCTGTTGTAATAATAAGAAGAGGAGGGGTAGGGTTGAGGGTTTGAAACTTGACAAACTGTACTGCAACAAAGCCTCTTTTTCTGTGCTGAGCTGAGACGTCATACAATGGAATCCACTGATGATAAACATCTGATGCTTTACATAGAATGCAAATTGCCTGATACATTTGAACAGAAAGAAGACGGAAGTACTCTTATGATGAATGCTTTACATAGAATGCAAATTGCCTGATACATTTGAACAGAAAGAAGACGGAAGTACTCTTATGATGAATGCTTTACATAGATGGCAGATTCCCTGATACAGTTTACAGGAAGCTATTATCTGGACTAAAACTCATTAATGCATACTGAGATCTTGCACACAAAATTAAATGCAAAACAGTGTTCAATTAAAATGTCAATCAACCTTTACCAAGTTTCAAATTGTTTCCACAGTTGTTTTTGATTACTCATCTTACTGTAATAGGGTGTGTGCTTTACAACAAAAAAAACAAAAAAAGGGACCTAAGTTACTGCTCGTGCGTATCAGGTTGCGTTTGGCACACACCGAAAAGAAACTTTAGATTCTCACCCCGCCTTTGCACAGCAAGACAATACACGGCACCTGAATCATTAATTCACCCGAGTGTACTCTGAGGTAAAGACAGGCTAAATGTGAAAAACAGAATTATGGTAGAGAATAAAGTTTAATTAAAGACATAAACCAATTTAAAAATCGACTGATTCAGGGTCTTGTTAATTTCCCAGGAGAATGTATACTGTCTAGCCTGATGTAATCCAACCCATCACACCGACTATTAGCGTCTAAACTCCATCTAAAAACATCATTAAAGTCAAATAACCCATCGGCACACGGCCATTTCCATCCGTAAAAAATAAAGATCACATCCAAATGAATGTCAACCTTTTCCTATTAAATACAAATGTAATTGGAAGCGTATAAATACACAAAAGATATATCAGCATACCTGTGTTGATAAACATATGGCGAACACAATCACTCCAAGCTGAACGATCGTCATTTTGGACATTCTCTCGCCTTTTTTGTTTTGTTGTTGCAGTAATTTGACCAGATGGAGGAGACTGCCCACAGACGCTGCTTCTCTCTAATGTAGTCGCAGCATCAGACGGAGCTTTTTATATCAGCTACAGGTCTGTGACGTAGCCGATAGGACCCTTACACAATCCCGGACATGATTGAAGAAAGAGTTTACATTTAATATATGTAAATATATGCAAATAATAATGGTTTTGAACACAGGATTCTTAATTGTGCACACGATGACACACGTCATGCTAATTGTATTCAGTAGCGGGATTTTATAAAACATTAAGGAAGTCAGCTGAGCGCGCATGCTCTATCCAAGCCCCAAACGGTCCTCTATCTTTCCAAATGATAAAATGCCTTGCTCTGAGGAGAAAACCACTTTCACCAACGTAGTTAAGCCGGACGTACCATCTTTATTCACCTGCACACTGCTCCCACCGTTATGCTGCCATGGTGATACTGATTCAGACCGTTAGATTTCTGATGTCAATACCTATTTCCACTGATATAACTCAGACGTATGTAACTTATATTAAAAATAAAGGGACATAGATCTGAGGGAAAATAAAAAATCTCAAATGGAAAAGTTATCACTACCTGTTGAGCTCTCGTGCCAGGCCATAGCTATACATTTGGCCACAGCGACACCTAGTGTTCAGCACAGGGTTCAACTGTAACTTTGTAATCAGTTTGAAGTAGTCCTTGTTATTAATGTTATTTAATATTAGCTAGTTTCTACAGAGTGCGTTAGTAGGCTATATCAGGTTGCACCGTTAAAATTGTTGAAATGTCTCTTTTTTTCTCTGTGAATGGACAGACATTCAGCATGCAAGAAAAGCAGTGGTGGAAAGTACATTACTCAAGTACTGTACTTAACAACAATTTTGAACTTTACTAAAGTATTTTCATAAAATGTTTCTTTACACTTCTATAAATCTGCGTTTACTCCACTACATGTTTAGTTACATGTATAGCTACTTTTCAGAATGCAGCTCTAAATAATAAACTAGTGGACTTAATGTTGAAGGTAAAAAAAGTACAATTATCCATCATACTGTTGAACAAAAAGTAAATCATTTTTTTGTATCAGAACTTATGAGTAAAATGCAACATGATACACTATTAACTAATAATGTCATATAATAATAAATTACACATGGAGGCATTTTTTCTGCAGAATTACTGCTTTTACTTTTTATACTTTAAGTACATTTAGCTGATAGGCTAATACTTTTGTACTTTTTCTGAAGAAAGATTCTGAATGAAGGACTTTAACTTGAAATAAAGTATTTTGTCATTAATGTATTGGTACTTTAACTCAAGTAAAGAATCTGAATACTTCTTCCCTGCAAAAAAGTGAATGCCAATCAAATTTAGTAAAAAAGTAAAGCAATAACTTTAATTAAGAAAAAAATGTATCTAAACATAATAAATTATTATAACACTCATGAAAAGTAAACAGCTTAACACCTTAATCATGAGCTACAGAGGAACAATCATGAGCTACAGAGGAACATCTTTAAGCTGATTAACGACAAGCTGAGCAACAACTTATTCATTTGTATGATAAGAAGTGTGCGTGTTTGCTTATCTTTTTATCATAACAGGTCAAACAAAGTTAAATTAGTTGTAAATGCTACAGCTCAGTGTATTTTGTCGCTGATCCAGAAACACAGATGCCCTAATCAGGAATGTATTTGCATGTAATTTGATGCAGGGCAAACACCATGGCTATATTCATCTGCACAACTATTCAAAACTAGTAGGTGGACATCGCCCTCTACAGGAGGAAACACATTACTGTAAGCCAAAGTAGATCACACTATTTATCTTTATTCTGTGAAGACCAGTAGGCTATAACATTGTCAATCATCTTCTAAAATGGACAGTATAATCGTATAGTTATGTATTCATGGTAAATAATGCAAGTATTGATACTCAAAGCGACCACTTTTTATGACTCAGTCCAGATGTTGGGGAGTGTAACTTTGGACGTATAGTGTTCTCATTTGTGTGTTTCTTGAGGAACAGTGAGACGGTCTTATCCCTGCCTTCACCCCCCAGAGGAACCTAAAGGGACAGCGCTCCCTGCAGAGGCACCAGATGTGCGCTGTTATTGAGAGCCGGAGAGAGGGGCCTTTTGTAAGGCATCAGATAAGCCCTGTTCCCAAAGCTGGGCCCGGATCGGGTATCATCAGCGGGTGTACGAGGGGGCGAAACCCAAGCCCTGCGCTGGATCGGGTTTCTGTTTACACGAGCCGTGGTCGCTCCTCCAACCAGAGAGGAGAGAGGCTCTGAAACAGGCCTCACGTCCCGCCTGTCTGTCTACCTGTCTGTCTCTCTGCATGGGGTTTAGCCACCAAGTGAAAGTTCTGCGAAGGAAACACATTAAAGAATGCAGGACACATTGACTTTAATCAAATGTATTATGTCAACAGACTACACATAATTGTATTAGGTTAGTTGAAAGCAATAATTAAGTTGAACCTAATATCTTAACATTAAAGTTACATTTCATTTTTTTCAGTGTGGTGTCATCTAAAGCCCATTTGCCTATTACTTGGCAATGTCATTACCAACTTTATGGCCTAATTCTTCATGAGTATGAAACCGATGCGAGTTCAAGTGGAATGGAAATGAAATGCAAAAAAAAAGATTATAACATTATTTATCTCCAACATGAAATAACATGTGGCTGAATGCAACTCGCCCCTCTCCATGTCTTCCTTACTGGACCTAGACACATGATATTGTAAGCGTAATAAACTATCTGGCCCTAACCATTAGAATAATCATAAGCAATGTGCTCGTCCATGACTGGAAATCCAGCCTGTGGTAGTTTTCCAAAACCAAAGGTTGCCCTGGAGCCAAACGTGCACATTACAGGTGGATTTTCTGTATGCAGTGCACACAAATACACAAACAATGTCATACAAGGAATCACTGATCAAACAGATCCCATTTGAGAAAAGCCCCTTACATTCTGTCATGGTATCGTTTAACTCACAGCGTTCTTTTCATCTCTTTATTTTAAGACGAGTTTACAGACAGTGTTTGTACTGTGTCCCCTCAGATAAAACACAGTCTTTGCATTCCTTTTGAAATGTATCTGTTGAGATTTGGGAGGGGTGGGCGCCAGGTGTTGGGTTACATCAAATCACAGGGCCCTCCCTTCCCTATCCGGAGAGGGCAGCGTCAAGTTTAACAGAGAGAGAGCAGGAATTATACCGGAAGCTAGGTAACTTTGATTTCACAATAAAAGCCAAAGATGCCTTCCGTCTAAGGATAACTTTATTAAGACGATACAAAAAACATATCTATAGCCTTTTATTTTGAACATATATTTGCTCAAGGCAATATGTTAGACCTGATACAGAGAACAGAGACAATTAAGTCTAACATGAACAGTTTTATGGTTGACATGGTATTTTGTCAATGATTTGTTTGATTTTAATGTGAGTTAGACTTGTGATCTTTAGTTTGATTAAACCAAGACGGAGAGCTTTCATTGTCAGGTTTGACTATGATTTGTGGCACACATGCTGTTAATATTCAAAATGACTTCAATTGGCATTATTATTTGAAATACAAAAGAAATGATCAGCATCAGCAACGTTTTAGTTTCCTAAAGTTTACGTTGTTCATACATTTTGGTCATTAATCATTTTAGTAATTTTGAGTTTTCTTTTTATTCATACCGAGATCAACTGTTTAAAGTTTAATTATTGATCATAACCTTGGTTGTCCTTAGAAAACACATTATGTCAGGTTGAAGTTCACACTTTAGTTTGAAAGTCTCAACCGGAAGCCTTATCTTTGTTACCTGCAGGTGTTTGTCAGCGTTGCAGAAGAGAGAATGCGGATTGTTCTGCTGCGGAGCCTCCAGCCCGGAGCGCACGCATGTTCAGTCCACTCCAATGGTGTGAAGCCCAGATGAGGGACTCAGACGTCCGGGAATGACAGCCGCTGTCACCGGGAGTGACAGCTTTCACTATAAGCTTCTCCTCTGAAAACCTCCAGCTGACAACCAACACTGATCCGGTTCGGATCCTGCCAGACAAGGACTATGCCAGAGATGGAGAAAGGGAGACCACCGGAAAATAAACGCAGCAGGAAACCTGCGCACCCCGTGAAAAGGGAGATCAACCAGGAGATGAAGGTGGGAGTGAGTTTGTTTCCAACTTCTATATTTCTATCTACAGAGTCGTGTTGACCCAGCCAAAACTGTTGTACTAAGCGCAAAATCACTTTCCACTCAGAGAGGAGAATGAACGGGCAAAGCTCAATTCTGGAAAAAGTTAAACATTCTGTGTTTGTTTTCAGTGAATGCTCTCCTTGTGTCTTTTATGTAAGCATTATGAATATACTTTTGTGGCACATTTAGAAAAACAACTTTAAAATGTGCTCCCCTTTGGAGGACAGAACCTTATTAAACTTTTCTTATAAATATCAACTCGAAATGTCTAACACAGAGACACAGGAAGTTTTGATTATAGAGTTTCGCAGTCATTGTGAGTGGACTGGTCTTGGGAGGCCATGTCAGGCCAGCTGTGGCCGGACGCGCTCACCGTAATGTCCAGCGGAGATCCAGATGTGCGTCACTTGTTCCCCGCTCTTTCAGTGCGCACACTTGCTGTACCACAGAGGCTTGCCCTTGTGCTCACCAAAAGAGAGAGTGCATTTATTTCCTACAAATAGTCAATGTCATACACCGGAAAACACTTAAGCACTATAAAAAAGTTTTAAATTGTGTTCATTTCACACCAGAATAACTTGCCTATAGAGATCATGTTCATTGGGGCATGTCCTTTAAGAATGCCTCCTGTTTCTTTCTTTAAAGGACAGTCACAGTTAAATCACAGTAACAGACTTTGATTCCCTCCCACCATTATGAGCCCATTACTGCATGGAAACTAATCCATGGATTGTCTGCTTTGTTTGGGTTTGGACACTGGGTATTTGAGAGTGTTGACGGTGGTTGTAAGTGATATCTGAAGCTCCTTCAAGCAACAGCTCAGAAATCAAAAAAGACAAGCAACTCTTTTGGGGCGAAGGAAGGAGATTTTGGCCTTTTCGTGAGAGAGGAAATGTGCTCTTAATGTGTAAGTGGTTTGGATTGTAGCGTTTGATATCCAGGGGAGGTGTAGAGTTACAAATCAACTAATTTTAATCAAAACATGTGAAACGCTATCCCCTCTTGATGTGAGCCTGCTGGGCTGAATCTCAGGGTCGGCCCCAGTTTGTTGCCTTTGGCTGCAACTCTCTCTGTGGTTTGGGATATGGCTTGTCACTCTCACAAAGCAGATGTTTGTCTGAACTGCCAAAAAGAAACAAAAACAATATTGTGGGAAGTGGACTGGTGGGGGGGGAAACAAGAAAACAGAGAGACTAAATGAAACTGAGCTGTGTGAATAAAGAAGAGGATACCCAAATTAGATGTGATGGGACAAATTAAAATCATAAAGATGTGCACCTTTTTTTTTAAAAGAGTCAAAGGGGGAGGATAAGGGGGAGAGAAAGAGACAGACAGGAAGGCAGGCCCACTGATTTCTAGCTCAGCTGAGGTCCAGCCTTGTGTTGTCTCTGTAATACATCTGTTTCAACACCACATTCGGACCTACTCCCTCCACGTCAGACCCGAGCGCAGCACCAGACACCGGATACTTCACTTTAATCATCGTTAGGCATATTTAGCTGGATATGATACCACTGCTTGCACTCACCCACACACTCTCCCAGACACACACACACACACACACACACACACACACACACACACACACACACACGCGCACGCACGCACGCACGCACGCACGCACACACACACACACACACGCACGCACGCACAGTAGAAAGTGAGCAAGCAAGGGAGGGATCCATTTCTTTGAGGCCCTAGAGCAGCACAGAGGTCGGAGTGAGGAAAGCAGGGGAAAGAATGTGCAGTCAGTACTACAGCACTACAACACCACCACAGCAGACTGGCTGTGCTCGAAAAGGGTGAAACCTGAGAGGCAGAGCTGTGTCGGGTGTCAGGGCTGGAAGGTGCTGGAGTGGATGGTGAAGATGGGAGGTAAAGGGGGGGGGGCAGAGGAGAGGAAGAGAGGCAAGGGGAGGGACATGGAAAGCAGAGGAATAGAGTGAGAGTGGTGGACACTGGAGAGAGGAGTGGGGCATTTCCGAGAACCGTGGGACCTCGCTGTGGTGTAGGGTGTCCCGCTCTGATTTCTGCCCGTTCCGGATCAGGTTTCTCCTCCAATCCGGTTCGCCCAAAGCCACAGAGAGAGGTGGGTGGATAAAGAGAGAGACCTTTGTGTTTTCTGTTTTTTCTTTTTCATCTGGACGTAATAAAAAAATAAAAAAGGGACCACACATCCCATCTGCGGGGAACAGTTTTCTTTTCTCCCTCTTTTTTCCAATTAAGAGAGATAAACAAAGGATGATTCATAGATTTCACACTGGTGTTAGGTTTTAAACCTTTCCGTCTCAGATTTAGCAAGAGTAAACAACTTGAATACATCATGGAAAAAGCGTCATACTGTACTCCACTGTGCCCATATTCATTTCCCCAACTGGGCTGGGGCTGAGAAAAAATCCCTTGCATTGATTCTGAGAAGGAAGGTCTGATTATGTTTAACATAGGATAAAAAGTTCCACTAACAACCCTAAGACGTACGGTTACAATTTCCCACATGCAGGCAGACTATGGCTCAGTTACCGTATCCCTTTACATAGAGCATTAATCAGTGATTTATGTCCCTCTTTTTCTCATGCAGACGTTTGCAGAAAGCACCATGAACGAGCTCCTGGGATGGTACGGCTATGACAAGGTGGACCTCAGAGACTCGGAGGCCAACGAGATCAGAAACTACAGAGAGAGGCGTCAGCATGTGTCTGTCCTGAAAGGTGAGGGCAGGTGTCAAGAGTTCAAGAGGCTTCTTGCATTTACACTGACAGGTTCTGCAGGTTTCTGTGCAGACATTGAGTCACTGTTCAAATTAGCCAGACATACTCTGCTGTAGTTGCAACTTCTCAAGTTTCATTCACTCAGATGCATCTATTGTTTCTCAACACCACTGTTCTAGAAAGTCAGTGTAGGTCATTGTTATTTGCAAAGAAGACATTACAGTTTCATGTTAGCCATACCGTGGATGTATGCTATTGTATTACATGACAAATATACAGCTTTATATTGTGTTTTTGTCTTTCAGAGAACTCAGTGCCAAAATCCAAGAGCGTCGACACCAAAGTCAGTCACTCGGTACTCGCCATGAAGAGTGGAGAGAGAGAGTCCTCCAGTGTCCCCTCCTCTTCATCCTCCTCTTCCTCAACATGCTCGTCCCTCACCACTTCCAACGAGCACAAGAGTGCCCCTGTCATTGTCCCCCTCATAAAGCCATCAGCAGGTAGTGCTACTCGACTACACATCAAGTGATGTCAATTAGCTCATGGCATGGCTGTAGCTCTCAGACTTACACATGCACATATGATTGTCAATTTGAAGCAGCAATGTGGATGGGGCATATATTGGTTTCAGCATTTCTTCTCATGACATTCCTAAAAGATCTTCAGAGAAATTGTAATACTGTTTAATACAATATGTCCTTTTGCTCCAAGAATGAATTTTCTTCTAAAATACCCATCTGAGATCGATGGTTATTTTGCTTTTAAACTAAAAACGAGTTGCAACTCATGAGGAATCGGCTTAGTTCATCTGAACAAGTTAAATCGGTGCAATATTATAATTTGATATGGACCTATGTGTCTGAAAGACATTACACTTTCTGATGTTTTGACAGCGTACACAAGCCTAGAGTCTAGAATTAAATAATGATAAAAATAGACATGTGTTGACTTCCAAATGCATCTGTGTTATCAGGGTGAACGGGGTAGTAATGGTAACCCAGTGATTGTCCCGCTGCACTGTATCATTGAAGTTATATAATAAGGGCTACAGTTCTTACATTGTACACTCAATGTTGAATCTTGAACCCATCATTGTTTAATTTCAAACATTTCAAACTGTGTCGGGGTTCGTACCCCTATGGACCTCATAAACTGGTGGTGCAGATATTGAGAAATAACAGGGGGTGCAGCCCCAAAGCAAACTTTGAGCATGGTACACCTGGAGTACTGCCATTTTTATCGCTATCTCCGACTGTTAAAAAAAAAAAATTATATTTTATATTTTATTTTTTGATTTCTTATTATTATTACAATTATTTGGTTAATCTCTCAAAGTGTATCAGTATCCCTTGTTGTGAAGCACTTCAAAATGTGTCTTGGCAGATGAGAAGCGCTATATAAATTAAATATATTATTATTATTATTATTATTATCTCTGGCTTCCCTGAAATAATGTTTAAGTACTCCTTAAATTATTTAATTGTCGGAAATATCTCACTTGACGTTTTGGTGGCCCCCCAGCTGTGGGCCAGTGTACAATAATACGTTAACATACTGACATTAAGATAAAGACTTTTAATATGGCCACAGTACAAATGATCTTCTTACACTTGCATCCCTAACTCTGGCTTTACAACTGAAACAGAGATGAGGACTGTTTAAGCAAAGCGCAATAGTAAAACTTTTGCAAAATGCACTCATAAACTGACGTGACTTTATTTCTGTTTCCCCTGCAGTTGAAGATGTACAGAATGTGCAGATAGTGTGTGTTTGGTGCCAGAAGGAAGGAGTAAAGCGCTACTCTCTATGCATGGGTTCAGAGCTCAAAAGCTTCTGCAGTGAGAAGTGTTTTGCCGCCTGCAGGCGCGCTTACTTCAAACGCAATAAGGTCAGTAGCAAACCACAATGTATTCTTCACTAATAAGTTTCACTTTTAGGGCAAGCTTCTTGTTGGTGAGACTTTGGAAATATTTGTATTTATGGCATGATTATCGGTAGATTTATGTTTCGATTTTTCAAATGATATGGTCCAAGTTTTTGCCAGCCATGTTACTCTATACGCAGCAGACCCAGGTATCAAGTTTCTGGCAGGTTAAAACACCTTCAGAAACAGAAACTTCTGATCTTGTGAGGTCATTACTTTTAAAAGAGAGGATCTCTGAGAACACACTTTCTAGATGGACGACCCAGTATAGGAATGGAGCGAGGGAGGTCAAAGTTTGTAGAGGACACTTAGTATAAGTTTCGCGTTAATGGAGGAGGGGCCAGCCATTAAGTGGCTCTGGACAGGAAAGTATGGAGAACCGCTCTGATGCACATTGCCATGATATTTCACCTTCCATTACGACATGGATATACCCTCTTTAGAAGTGCGGTGTGACAAGCAGCTATATCGCCTTTCACCTTCACTGTTGGTTAAACTGTGATAGGTTTATTCACAGAGACAATAATAAGGAGGGCTGAACAGACTATCTGTGAAACAAGCCCTCAAGTTTTTCGAAGGCCGGGAGGAAAACATTGCCGTTGGCTTGTCGCTGCTTGTCTAAGAGGAAGGCCAGGAGGCCTGGGGCGAGGTGTCCACTTTCAGTGCATACCTTACCTTCAGCTGCCTCATGTTTCGTAACTCAACACGACTCAATGGGTCACAGAAATGGGGGAGCACTCAGATCCACAGCAGATCAGCTTTCATGAATCAAGAGGAATTTCCTATATTAATACTGGCAAGGCCATTAATAATATGTCAATACATCATCTACATTATCTCCCTACTCCTTTGTAGACTTGTATCTGTTTCACAACACAGTGGTTTCCCTTTGTTGTTTTGACCTTTAGGGTTGGGTGTCATGTATGAAGTTCAAACCGTTTTTAACCTTTTTTTCTGCATTAATGACCACAGCATGATTTCACTGTAGCACTTTCAATTGAGGCAACCGCAGCTACTTCCTCATAAAATGGAGAATACATCCATCAAAAGAGGGGGGGTTTTACCTCAGGGTTGTCAAACTGCTTCACATTGGTTTATGTCATGAGTGTCATATTGTGGTTTTCCCCTGTCAGGCCAGAGATGAAGACCTCCACGGTGAAAGATCCCCTCAGCACCCCCATACAGAGGACTCGCCCAGACTGGTGTTGAAGATAAACAGCAATGTCAGAGTAAGAGGACACTATCAATGCAATCTTTTGTTTTACAATGTGAAGTGTTATTATGAGTAAATGGCTTTTTATGCTTGTATATTCCAGCTAGACTTTTCTTCTAACCTTAAGACAAGTCAGCATACTATTACTGTGTATTTGTAAACATTTCTTAAAGTTTCCAGACTGAATTTATAACTTAATTGACCCTCCACAGTCTCTCTCCCCTGTACCGCAGGTATGCGATTGGTGCAAGCATGTTCGTCACACTAAAGAATACTTGGACTTCGGATCTGGAGAAGAACGACTCCAGTTCTGCAGCACTAAGTGTCTGAATCAGTACAAGATGGACGTTTTTTACCGAGAAGCCCGTGCCGCTCTCACCAGCTCCAGCCCAAACAGAACCAGCCAGGAGGGGAGGGCGGACACCATTGGGGCCGGGCAAAAACTACTCACTCCTGAGTCTTGGAGCAGCGCAGGGGACCCCCGTCATAGAAACCTTTCTCCCAGAGGGCCTACGACAATCCATGGATCAGCAGAATCCATGTCCCCCTCAGAAGCATCCTTTTCTAATTCAAAGATCCCTGTCTCTGGACTGAAGAACCTGGAGAGACCTATCCTGTCTGCTCCCCCTACCGTGGATATGTCCCCCCGCCCTGCTAACCTTCATCCTGCACATCATCCTCGTCCTCCTTTGGAACACCAGCCTTTACCACAAATCCCCATGCCCTTCATCAGACCTCCTCTTCATGCCCAGGGCCTGAAAAGCCCTCTTGGCAACCCTTCCAGGCACCCAGGCCCACCTTCAAGCCCCATCTACAGACCTTCTCACTCTCCTCACATGCAGCCCCCGAACTCTTCCATGAATCCACCTATGATGCATCCCTTCCCAGGCGCCTACTTCCCTGGCTACTCCCCTCCTCTGAACATGATGCAAAGAGGTCCAGTCCCAATGCATCACATGATGAACTATGGTATTCCTTCCTTTAGCCCTCTTCTGCCCCACCCCACTATCCTGGTGCCTTATCCAATTATTGTCCCCCTACCTATCCCCATACCCATTCCTATCCCTTTTCCTTTCCCTACTAAGGCAAACGTAGAAACTCCAAGTCACAGTGGTGTTATTCAGCCTGTGCCAGAGGGGGTAGACAGAGGTAAATCCAGGGCTACCAGGCCGCCATCTCCAGGGGTCCCTGAAGGAGAGAGCAGATATGTAGCCAACAAATGGGGTGCGACTATGAGTCAAGGTCTCCCCTCACCAAGTCATCCCAACACGGATTGGGTTAAATCAGAGAGGCCATTCGCTTCTCCGACATCCACCCCTCACAGTGGAGCATCCTCCCCCCGAGCACAGTACAATGAATCCCCCTACTCAGCATCAGGGTCGGAGGGGCTGACAGACTTTAAGCAGCATCAGCAGTCGGAGCGACAGGTTATCCAAAGGGTTCTCCAAAGGACCCAGGTTAAGCCAAGTGCCAATGGAGTAGTGGACCTGTCAGGGCTGCGAGAGTCAGGAACTCTGCAGGGTCCCAGATCAGGGCTCCAAGAGGTCATCAGACCCACCCCTCCTCTTCCACAGTCCCCACCACATGACACTCTCTACCATCTCCAGGACTCCCA
Organism: Pseudochaenichthys georgianus; assembly: GCF_902827115.2. Classification (NCBI taxonomy): domain Eukaryota; kingdom Metazoa; phylum Chordata; class Actinopteri; order Perciformes; family Channichthyidae; genus Pseudochaenichthys; species Pseudochaenichthys georgianus. The sequence continues at coordinate 25,612,755 of NC_047526.1, forward strand.
CACACCTTTACACAACCCAACCAGCCCAACAGGGAGCGGCCATCTTTACGATGCCACATCCTCTGCTCTGAAATCTCAGGACCACAGTCCAAACGGGATGTCCTACTCATCCCCACCCGCCAGTCCAGACTCCCCCCTTCCCCTGAGAGTACCAGCACCACCCCCTGACCCTGCGCTCAGTGAGCTGGAGGCCATCAAGGAGAACAAGTGCTCTGTTATTGGCCCAGTGCGAGTTGAGGGGCCAGTCAGTCAGTCAGAAGAGCCTTTAGCAGTAGTCGGGGAGGTAGGAGATGACCCCCATGTTCCTGACGAGGACCATGCCTATGCCCTGCCCACAGCGCCAAAGACAGGTGGGACCACCACCCCTCTGCTCTTGCCCAAACTCAGGGACAAGGGTTGCCTGCGGAGCCCTGCTAATACGGCCAGTGCTGGAGACATGGAGCCAGCTCTGAAGAGGCGATGCCTACGACTCCGCGATCAGAATAAGTAGAGGATGGAGGTGAGAGAGATTCTATTACAAGGCAAAGTATAGATAGACGTGCTTTCACTTGCTGCCCCATCTAATATTACAGAGTCGTACATTGAAAAAAGGAGAACACTATTTTCCCTTGTTATCTAACTCGTACATCAACAACAGAGTTGCCACAAGCTGCCCATGAGTTGGATTCATTGCATTTCCGACATGTGATACAAGAGTATAGGAACTTGACCCTTACTGTATGTTCATACATTTCTTTAAATCCCATGGCTTTGCTGTGTGTGGCAAGACCCATCAATGTGATGTTCTAGTTTGGTTTCATTGAAAACGAGCAATTGTTTATAAACGGCATTTGAAGAGGGATTGGAAAATGGGCGCATACACACATTCACACATACACAAGGCAAGCTTAATCACAGGTCTCACAGTGTGCACATGGTCACTCAACAGCATGGCGCCAATGAGAGAGAATCCTAGTAACCTGGCACTTCTTTAGGCTCTAAGGTTACAGCGGAGGGCACAGGCAGAGAGAGTCACTTTGAAAGGCGATCACTTGAACACAAACTGACAGTCACAATGCTTTGTTTGCATGGCATCCTGTTTCGTAGGCTCAGTTTTGATATGCGAGTATGTGTCTGTTTAAGAGGGAGGGAGACTTTTCTCAATGTGTACCTTTTAGCTGATGCTTTTATCCGTAGTCGTTTGCCATGTATGAGAAGGTAGTAGGTGTAAGACAGATGGTTGCTGATAAATCGAAACCGTGACCTTGAGGTTATGGGATGGTCTTACAAACCTGACACTGAGACAGAGGGACGAATCAAGTGAGGTTGATCAAGTGTCACCCCCAAGTCAAACTCTTGCGTCTTGCTGTATGAACGGTGAGGCAGTGCAGACATGTTTCTGGGGTCACTGCAGAGACAGAGGTGATTGTCAGGCAGACTAGAAGGCGCTGTGAATATGAAAGCTGGCCCTCATGTGATAAGGCTCTGGGGCTTCACTCGAAAACACAGGGGCAGAACCAGAGCGTTTCAATTACACATGTCATAGTGACACCCTGTTCTGGCTTCGGCTCGTCTCTTTCCCATGTAGGAGTTGAGCACTCTGCTCTCTTCTCACATTTCAATCCCTTTCCTTCTCTTCACTCACCACCACTGTCCCCTGCCAACCAGATGTTGTTGTTAGAGTAGAGCAGAAAATTCTCCTTACTTTAAACCAATCAAAGAGCATCTTAATATCCCTCTCCTGATTGGTAGTATAAACGGCTGTAACACCACCCATCTTCCTCACCTGCTAGTATCTCCGCATAACAAGATCAGGTTACCATTTTACTCTACGTCATGAGATTAATCTGCTGATATTACTGGTTTGATTTCAACTGGCCTGGTTTTCTCTCGAAAGGCCACGGGTTATATATCTGTTTTTAAAATGATGGCTGTTGATAGAGAAAGCACAACATAAACCTTTATACTTTACCCCAGATGTTTTGTGTCTAAGTTACAGGCTTCTCTTTCACTCAATGACTTCCAACCTTTGTCATTTGTTGTGGGTCAGTGCGTCCCCTTAGTAACCAATACATATTAAATCACATCATGCTGCTTGTGTCGTGCAGACGGATTTATGGCCCTGCGTTGTGTGTAATGGGAGCTGGCTGCCGTATGCGTATTACTTTAGCTCGCCACCTCTATGCTCTGAGTTGAACATTGCCGTCTTGTTCCATTGTCCCCACTGCTAAAAGTCTTTAAAACATCTCCCACTTTGACAGAATCTGCAGCCAAGTGAAGGATTTCACCTCAGGAAACAGCCCGTTTTTTCGTCTCAGTTTTCCCTGCCTTTATTTGGGATATTTTATAGCCCCGTGTAATCTGATCCCACCACATGGGTATTCGCTGAGCGTTTGAAACTAAAACGCAATGGGACAGAGGGAGTACAGAACCCTGGTTTGGCCCTTACATGACGGTGTGTGTGTTTACGTTTAATATGTGTGTGTTTGAATGAAGGTCTGTGTTAGTGTGTGTGAGACAGAAAGAGGCCAGATGTTCTTAGTTTGATTGTGCCCTGTGCGACAGTTATCTGAGTGTTGAAATGACTAAAAGTGACCAGAGCAGAAGGGGTTGATATAAGATATCTTAGAAATTGAAATTAGAATCAGCCCAGAATCTATAACATCTCATTTCTCTTTCTCCCTCTCCCTTTTTCTCCATCTAATGAACAGACTCCCTGTTTAACACTGTATGGCAGTGCCAGATTCAGTGCCACGCCCTCTTGTGGACAACGCCAGTGTTCACACCCTCCAGCCTGTCCCTCAGCCTGTCAGCCCACCAGAGTGTTGCTCTGCCTGTAGACCAGCAGGGTGCCAACACAGGAAGCAGTCCAGATGGCCATATTATCACAAGTCAACGTGAGGGAAGAACACAACACAGTCACACGTTTTGTCTTGGACCAAAGAGTATTGCTGGAGTGTTATGTTGTGTTCATTGAGCCCTTGAAATGGAGCATCTCAGATCTTCTCCCAGTCTGACATTGCCCTGAAGTGTGTCTGTGTGTGTGTTTGTGTGTGTTAGTGTGGCTGCCCAGATGCGCTCCTCCTCCTACTCCTACTCCTCTCCTTGCTCCATGCAGCAGACAGGGCTCTGATCAGCCTTGTGTGGTCTTCTCAGATGGAGCCTGAACATGATCTCTTTCCAGGGGAAACGGTTTGTTTTCCTTGCCCGGCTTGCACAAAGAGCCACATTGTTCCTCTCCCCATATCCCACGCTGACTCCCCACTCCAGGTTTTGGGTTACCTGGCCGACAGGGGCTCAGACTTCAGGAGCTTTTTTATTTTTTTGACCGACAGCCAGGAATATAGTATACCCTTTTCCCCTCCACCTCACCGCCCAACCTAAATATGATACACAGTAACCCACTGGTTCTGAAGCTGATCCCTCACAACCGATTGCCTGTGATTACTCTGAGACCATTTCTGGTGAGATTAGGTCTTTATTGGGCAGTTTATATACTGCCGGGAGAGAGCCTGGCTCTGAAGGGAAGGATTCTCCCTCTGCCACCTCTAAAACAAGGTGAACACTTCACTGAACATATGAGTGGACACCTACTAGTTGAGAAGGTCTGTAAACAAAGATAACGCTGGTCCCTCAGCTTTCACATGATCTGCCAAAGATTTGATAGCAAATCAGAAATTGAGTATGTTTTAGCATCATGTCAGGCGCAAGACAGTTTACCTGATTCAGATTTGTTTGAATGTCCCTCGATCTGATCATAAAAGTCTTAAAATCAGACTGGTAGTAAAAAAAAAGTAATATTACACTCAACCGTCAAATGCTGTAATACGCAGCAATCAGTATTAGTTTCCTTTGCTATACCGGATACCTGATGAGAGATGATCCTGATTAGATTACTTTGACACTTTTTCAACACTTGTCCCATTGTAAGATGTTCTTCTTGTACTCCACACAGATACTATATGATGTTATATTAATTTATGGATGATGCATCTGTAGATTTTCACAAAAAAGTGCTTTATTTCTTCCTTTGTTTTGTTTTTTCTGTAATTATTGTACTTTGTGAGTGCCGAAGCTCTTAAAAGCCCCTTGTCTTTATGTTTATATACTGGATCCCCACTAGAGAGCAGTGTTTGCCTTTGTAACTTTGCACCTGCCCTTAGTTGAGAAAGCACCAGAAGGCCCATAGGCAGCCTGCTGAAACCCATATGAGTACACAGAACATAACACTGCTCTCAGTGCCATGCCAGTGCCATATGCAATGCCAAGTCAATCGCTTTTCGTCAACATCTCGCTGCCATTATTTTTTCCTTACATCAATTACAGCAGTGTCAAAAGGACCCAGGCTGCCCTTCAAGGCCTCTTTTTAATGAAGAGTTAATCTGCCCCTGGGATAAGTAGTCATCATTACCAACTCCTAGAATAACTCCAAATGTGACCCACCCCTGCCATCATTCCAAAACGAAATGCCTATCGGTTAATGTTTGTGTGAGTGTGTGTGTGTGTGTATGTGTGTGCGCGTGTGTGTGACACATCTCTCCCCACTCATTCCAGCCTACATCTTCATCACAGGTCATGCCATTATGTTAGTGTCATCCTCGGCTGGCCAGGGGACTTTGTCAGTGATGACATCACTCCATGCAAATAGCTGGGTTGTCAACAACCAGAGGCGTAAAAATACATTGTTAAAGACTGCCATTGTTGGTTCTATTGCACATTTTAATCATTGCCATTTCTGACCTGATACAGTGTGTGTGTTAATCCAATGTTTGGACAAAAAAACAACTTTTGTGTCAGAAATGATATTGCTGTTGTTGCCTGAAATGCATTGGTACTTTCTGACCTCCCCTATCAAACATTTAGCCCACTGTCTGAATAGCTTATTCACAGATTGTTTGTATTTGAATATAGATGCAGTAACCAAGAGCTTTGGTGAAGACCTCTTTGTAAAGTAAAATAAATAAAAGTTATTCTAAGAGCAAAATAATGTGTTCTGTGTTCTTTAATTGTTTTCATTTATTTCAAAAAGAAGCAAATGTCAATCTCAACCAATCATTGATCTTGTGTTGTGCTGTAACCTTCTACATTTAAATATTATCCTTAATAATGTATGGCCATAAAACAATTATTTTAGATGTTTAAATGTAGATAAGGACAACTAGCACACCGCAGTCCCTGTCATTTTCTATTTTTAGTGCCAGCGTGTCTGCAAGGCAGCGCATCAGCATTCCTAAAATACTGAAAGTTGGTCGAGGCCGTGTGACGGTAAAAGAGATGAATGAGATAAGAGGTCAGGAATTCTCGGTGAGGGCTGGGGGGGGGATCAGTGATTGGAGGCAGTTAGGGGACTGGTGGTGACCCGGCCAGGGGCAACTTTCCTGGGTAAGATATGGAGCAAAACTGCTGCACAGGAGAACTCTTATCGGTACTCACCTACACAGGGAAAGAAGAAACTGATATGGCATTCATGTGTTTTGTTTTCAAGTAACCTACATTACGGAAGAATAAGCCGGATACATGGGCTTGCCTTCAAAATAAAAGCATAAATCAATCTGACCAATGAGATTGTTTTATGGTAGTATTTTGTCATAATTTAATTATTTAGATCTGATGTATAAAATGAATGCATTCAAAATACAATTGTGAGAAAAAAAGTTATATACAACTTTATAATGAGTTTCATTCAGAATGGTGCTTTTTCGAAAATGTGTTTCTCAGCTGAAATCACACAAAAAGACACACGTTGAAATAATAGCTGAAAACAGACGGTAAATATGTTTAAATAAAACAAATGTCTGTGCATAAACTAGCCATAATTCAGAACAGTTATATTACATTTAAATAAACATATTATTAAGGTTTTAGATATCTTTTTAATGTGTTAATAATAATATGTACTATAAATGTTATTTATAATTCAGCCTTATATTTACCATATTTGTTAACATTATAAACTGCAGCATTTTATTCTAAGGTGTAATGTTTAATTAGAGATTTATTTTGATAGTTCTAACCGGAAGTCATGCTGTCTGACTTCGCAGCAGTCTCTCTGAGTCGACAGGTTGGACACGTTGTGGTCGGATCAGATTTTGTTGTATCTACCTGGTAGCAGGTAGTGGAGCCCGCCTTCTCCCGGCTCTCAAATAAGTCCGCTTGGTTTACACTTTGTTGAGAGATTTTAATGAAAGAAGGAGGGTGAGCCGAACAATGTACTTTGGCAGCGGATAAATAATTAACCTGGCAACTCAAGCAGTTTACAGAAGAGCTGACATGAGGAGCAGAGCCAAGCAGTAGCGGAGTGTGCCCCCCGTACGCCTGTGTCTCGAGACTGAAAACAGGCCTACAGGTGTTTTTGTATTTCTGTTGTTTAATGCCATTTGACCTGGATACACTGCACTGTAATCATGCTGGGAGCCGAGGGCAGACTGGAGAGCCGGCTGGAAAAGCTGGAGTCCCTCATGAGGGATCCACAGTCGGGACTAAACTTGGAAACACTACTGGTAAGTTTTATTTCTTACTACTCAAACTTATAAGACACACTCTACACGTAGCCCACATAGCTGTGCTCCGAGTTGTTGGTCTGTCATGATCAAAAATCACCTGAAGGGAAGTGTCCCGCGTCTCAGAGGACAGCTGGAGTAAACAAATCAAAGACCAGTCTAAAAAAACACGTACTCATTGATGACCAAGAGTGAGAGATTACATCATCTGTATATGATAACAGCTTGTTAAAAGTGTAGTTGCCATTTGTTTATCATTACTTTAGCTTTTAGTCCGGGATGTAGTAGAAGGGGAAACCCCACCTAAACTATGTGTTGCCTCCTTTTCCTGTGGTCAATACACTTTAATCCTCACTGTTACGGTTAAAAGGGAAATTAACAGGGGTTTATAATTATCCAATATTATGATACATTTCTAAAAGGGGCATTTAAGTGAATTTTTACTAACAGTGAGTGCATGCCCTGGGGGGTATACTGCGAAGCAGGATTTTCGCTTAGCCGGCTAAATTCAGGGCAAACTCCGGCTTTCCGGTCATCCGAAGCTGGTTCTCTTTTTAGCAGGCTAGATCTCCATGGTAATATATGCTAAGCAGCTAACCTGGTCGGGACCAGGTTAGGTTGCAGGCTAAGAGATCAACTCAGTGAAAGCACTGCCTGCTGACCAATCAGAGCTCAGTGTGCGGTGTTTAAAGCGATCAAGTCATATTACAGGAGAAAGGAAATACAGAAAAGCTGCCGTTGCAGGAAAGACGGCCGGCAAAAATCACCGACTGTGTGAACGTGAACATTAATAGAATATCACCTCCCATCTTCAGAGCAATCTGACTATTATAACATTAGCGTTAAGAAAGCTTAATTAAATATCGGCCACAACATAAGTAACCGGATCAGAGTAACATTAAGTACAGTCCGCGGCATATCACTTCATAATGTATCATATATCTCCTGATCTGAGTCAGCTGAGCCGTATCTGGCCGTGCAACACTCACAGTGTCACATATTGTATGCAGAAGTATTATTTTAAGCAACACATTAAGTTGACGAAACACTCGAGACAAATGTAATTAAAGTCAGATCGTGTTTTAGACGGGGCAGTGATATCAGAAACCTGTTAATGTACGCATTCAAACACTTGTTCTTTTACCAGCTGTCTTCACCTTGCAGGTGCAGCTATGTGGCTTTGATCCTGGTGGATCAAGTGTTTAATTCATGGATGTTTAAAGTTTAACTTCTTCATTTTTGACTAGTATTAAAGTTCACTTTTCATTCAGGAAGTATGACGCTGCGCTGTCAGTGCGCTTCTCCATGTTTGTGATTGGTCGAATGCTCCAGATACCACCCCTTTCATGTGAACGCGCACCAAACTAGATAGGACACGGCTGGCTTGAGCGATCCACTTGATAACCAGCGTCGTAGTACAGTTTAGCGAGAGCACGTATGTTTTGGATTAGGCCAACCGGCTAACTCAAACATATCCAGGTTAGGTTGAACCAGCTTCGTAGCATAGGCCCCTGGATTCTAATTATTGTAGCCATTCATCTTACCTAGCCACTTCATCATTGTATGTATGTTTGTGATTAGTCTCTGTGTGGCCTCTAATTTGACGTGCCCTCTCTCTAACCTGTCCTAAGAATGTACTGGGCCAACTTTGTTGAAACATACTGCCACTGTTCAGCTTATCTGCCTCAACTTCTGTCAACAATTACACACTTTTGAGCTGATATGGAGCAGCTTTTGTTTGCTGGGCTTCTGTCTTGACAGTATTTCCCACCAGGCCTCAGCTCAGAACTTTCTTTACTTTGTAAGTGTGCACAAAGCGCTCTGGAAGTGAAAACATGTTATAGTTTGCCTTCCAAACAATCCTGAGATACCTGAGGACATTTTCTGACTGGATCAACATGCTTTTTTACATGATCGTCACGCTTGCTCGCAACAAATGGAATAATCAATGTACAAATGTTCTGAAATATCCCTTTACTGTGAAATGTGTTGAGCTGCTTCATACTGGTTTTATATAGCAGGAAGCCACCAGTTGTGTGTACTGTCTGTTTACACAAAACAGCCCTTCCATCTGGGTATTTCCTGCTGGGGGACACCATGTCTATTCTCAGGGCTGATGAGTCACAGGTCCTGTGTAAAGCCAGAGCAATCTCATGGCATTCAACGACAACATATAACAATGTGAACTGATCCATTTTAGCCCACATCATCCCAAACGAACCAGTCATTATTCTCAGTCTTATTTCTAGTCATCTGCATGTTGTTTCAAGCAGCTTTGTAGTGGTCCTAACAATGGCTGCGCAACGCAGGGAGCTGCCACACAGGAAGCTGAGGTCACATCCTGGAATTGAGATGGAGTAAACCTTCCATGACCTCACATCGCTATTTCCTGTTTGTCCACAATCATCTTTGTTGTGTTGGTATCTCAAAATATGTTTTTTTTGGCATTTTGTTTTTCTGTAGAGGAAAGTCGATTTAAGCTTTTGAGAAGATAAGCTGTCGGAACTTTTTCTGTATTGATTGTATTTCTTTTTGGATCAGCACGGCTTACATTTCCATTTGAAGAAGCTCTCCATTGTTGCTGACTGTGCTCAGGCAGTATCCGCTCACAGTGATGGGAGGAGGTGGGAGGTGTTGTCTGAGGAGGACACAACCAAACTCCAGGATCATGTTCAGATTTGTTTAGATGCCTGAATAGAAAATCAAACCAGATAGATCTCATTATGTTCTGCTCTACCTGTTCTGAACCTAGCACCCTCGTTTAGATGACATGTGATGACTTACTTGACTTCATTGACTTAATTGTTAATAAGTAGTTGATGTTATCAGCAAATAAGTCACACCTATCACAACAATCATGATAGAATAATGAATACGATCTAATACCTCTTTTTATCAGTGTAATACATGTGTTCCTCGACATTAACCCCTTGGTATTCTGGCAATTCCTTATAATTATAGCAAGCTTCAGGTTATTCTTGGTCCAACATCCTTCCTCCAAGAAAAAGTAGAAAGGGAACCCCCAGTCGTAGTTTGCTTAAATCACATGTGAGTTCTGATAAAAGCCCAAAGTATACAGTATGGTAAATAAAAAAAAATCCTATGTTTATCAATTGTTAAGGCTGTTTTGGGATTGTCTCACTTCGATTAAATGGAATCCTTGCGTCCCTCACTTGCGTCGTTTCCTTGCGTCTAGTCCCTCCCACCAGGGAAGCATGGAGAGACGCAAGGAAACCACGAGAAGCAGGGAAATTAGTTTTAAGAGCAATGGGACGTCCTTTCTTCCGGAGCATCACATGAAGCGGCGTCCGTTTGTGATGGCGGCGCGCAGCTGATCGTCTGACAGCAGCCAGCTCTGTCCCCGTTATTTTCAACACCCCCGCCTCTGTTAGTAGGCTACACATTTACTGACACAAACATTTGTATCATCTGTTGTAGACCCAAATAAATAAAATAAAAGAAGAACTCATTCTCAAAAAAGATAAACGCCATTCTTAAAATGTATGAACGAACAATAGTTGGATTAATATTGATTAGAGTGCACAATAGAAATAGAAATAAAATAATTGAGATATCTATCAAAACCCAGTTAGATTAACATTCATTGGATTGCACACTTTGTTTGTTTGTGTGGATATGTAACAAATTAACATTTTAAATAGCACTTAATGACTGACAGAATGGAAATGACAATAAATGAAAATGTAAAACGAAAAAATGAAATGAATACAATTATTTTTGACCACTTTGTTGTTCAGATCACATATTTGTAACTAAATGATCCATTAATTGAAACAAAACACAGGATAAACTGAGGCGTGAGTCCCGTGAGGTTCATGTGTTTTCTTCACTCCACTGGGAAACTGAAGAGCCGGCTCTTTTAAGTGAACGACGGGAGCCGGCTCGCGCCCGCGAACAAGCCAAGTCATTTTTACTTTTGAATACTTCAGTACAAAGGATGTATTGAATAATTTAAGTGATATATGTGTACACATATAAATCATTATGGCTACATTTGATTGAATTATAAAAGGTATATTTCGCAGATTAATCCTGCCCCCTTAAAAAAAAAATCTGCTCTTTTGAACGGCTCTCGCAAAGGAACGGAGCCATACGATCCGGCTCCCTTCAAAGAGCCATCATTCCCATCACTAGCTCGCATGTCAAGAAGCAACCGATCAGTGCATGCGCTGCATCGTCCAATCAGTGAGCGATACACAGTAAGGGGGCGGGGCGAGTGCCTGAGGATTTAACCGGAGGATGGTCTGGTGGTTCCTCGATTATCGCTCCTCGATCCTCGGTACTCCGGCACAAATAAGGCCACTGGGTCGCTACTCAAGATGGCGCAGACAAATCAACTTCTGGTGATACCGAGACCGAGGAGCGAGGAAATGAAAAATAAGAGAAGTGAGATGCAGCCAGGCTTGGGTTTAGGAAGCTGGTCAAATAGGCAGATTTGATGAGCACATTTATAATATTTTTTTCATTGGTAAAGAGAAATACAATAGTCACCTATTGAGTGTATCACTCATAAAACATTTGCAAATCAAAATGTTGTAATTTTTAACTGTGCAATGTTAACATCCATGTTTACCTGGTAGTCTTCTTCCTGACTGCCTCTGTTCTTGCTTCGCTGCGTTCACTTTGCATCCCTGCCAACTGTTGATAGTGCAATAGCGTAAAACCGGTATCGTGTTGACGGCATGTTTGTGTGTGTGAAGGTATGTCCTTGTGACCCACTTTTGAAACATAGCTCTGTAGTGTCACCAGTGAAAAAAAAACCATTTAGTTAAAACTCCTCAGGGTTCCTTTTAGCTATCTGTCCAAACTTGTTTTAGATGACATATGTGTTCGTTTGTGACAGATTTGACAAGGAAGTAAAACGTTTTTGAAATTCATTATTAGATTTAATGCTGGATTTAGAGTTGGTACAGAGCTCCAGCATTGGTGGCAGACACATTTTTAACTCTTTAAACATTTACATGTATACTCCTATTTTCTGTTCCAGGTGATTGAATACAAAATGGGCGCGTTCAGCCTTAATGTTTCACAAACGGAAGCATGACAAGATGCAGCAGCCCAAAAAAAAGTAGCCCAAGGAACTCCAAAAGCTTAATTTGAATTTGCTATAATTAGGTATAATTTGCATATGTACATAGAGTTCAACATTTCTCGCAGTCTGTTGAGTTCCCTTGCTACTGCAGTTACCATGGCAGTTATACACACACACACACACACACACACACACACACACACACACACACACACACACACACACACACACACACACACACACACACACACACACACACACACACACACACACACACACACACACACACACACACACACACACACACACACACACACACACACACACACACACACACACACACACACACACACACACACGGTGTAAAATGATCACAGATCCTCGAGCATTCAGCATGAATCCAGTACCATAAGCTGTTTGTCCCACAATAACTTCTGAGCCTTTTGGTCTATTTCTACCCGTCTGCGGTGGGGGAGATCTCTCCGCACCGCTGCTATTTAAAGGTGCAGAATTGTTCCACATGCCCCTGCCCACCCACCCACCCTAACAAACAGACACCGCTGTGGCTCTACCACACACACACTGGGTGTCTCTACATGACCCTTGTTTCTGGGGAACTTAGGGTCATACCACCCCCCATTCCCCCCCCCCACACCTGCCCTGCCAGCCTCATGCGTTTGAATCAAAGAGACATGGTGCCTCTAAGTGAAACTCTACACCGCTGATCTGAGCACTGATGGCACTATTGAGGCTGCCGCTCTTAGTCTGCCGCTGCCCTGTGTTAAGCCATCGGGAGGGGTTTGTGTGTGTTAGGATGGATCTGTGTTTGGGCAGGGGGCTGCAACAGCACCGTGTGACTAGTTATTGTTGTTCGACTTGTTATGTCTTTACAGCAAACCTCCATTGTCCTCCTTGTCCTGGTTTTGTTATGCGGCACATGAGCAGTCTCATTTTCTCTTCCCTTTTAATGTTGCATATTGGAGCATGCAACCTACAAGAATGTAATTCCTTCCTTCCTTCTTTCCTTCCTCCATTTATTCAGTTATCTTTTCATCAGCCAGCAGAAGGTCAGGATTGCCTTACAAGACTTGTCGTGACGGACTAAAGAAAGACTCGTAAAAACATATATTCCCTTCCCCAGAATAAACAAATCAGCTTGAAAACATGACTATACTTAGATGTGTCTTTTGTTGTTAGTTCAGCAAAACCCAAGCAATAATAAACCCACAACATATTGATTAAAATGGGAGGTATGAGAGTGACATTATTAGATAATGTGTTACTACTAGACCAAAGGTAGAGCTAGAAGTTAAATATATATAAAAAAAATCCATACTGTGTTTCTGTTCATTTGTTTGTTTCAAGTTAACCCAATGTTTCGTCTTTTCTGTGTTTCAGGATTCCATGAACGCGCTGGCTCATGATCTGAATTATCCTGCCCTGAGGAAAAACAAAAACATAGAGGCGTTTCTGAGCCGATGTAAGAGCTACAGTGTGTTTGGTGAAGGTCAAGATTCTCGTGCTTAGCTTGAAAAATACCTATAAAGTTGGAAAGTACAAAACAGATCACTCTGGTCACGAGGAACGGAGTCGGTTTCTTGTTTGTCATTGCCCACAAACTAGTTTAAACGAGTTCAAACTTGCTACCTTCTATCAAAGTGTTGTATTTACAGTAGTTGGTGTTTCAGCTCAAGGTCACAGAAAAGATAAGAAACATGAATAAACACCTCTGTAGCATGATTTGGTAATCAACTGCTGTTCAGCCCTGATAGATTTTACAGCCAAAACATCGCTAAAAGTTAGATATGTGTCACTTTTGTACAGACTTGTGTGCTTAATCAATTTGTTGTGGAATCTCTTTACTCTGTTTGAACTTAAAACAAAGACATTACCATCATGGGTCAACCTGTGGCTAAAATGTGTCTTATGTAAGATAACATAAATACATCGGCATGTCCTCCAACCCCAGTACTATTAACCTGTCTTTCTCTTCTAAAAATACTGTGGGTTTAAAGGGGCTCTATTATGCTTTTTAGGGTTTTAAAATGTAAAATAAAGCCAGTTTGGAGCATTAAAGCATGTCAACTTGTCACAAAATAGACACAAATAAAAATGTGATTCTGAAAATTAGCATAATAGGGCCCCTTTAAAACGGCACAGGACTGGTCTAACTTTACATTTTCACTTTGGTCAGTCGAAGAGCATTTCTGTCCCTGTGCAACATTTGGACTCTGACGCTAAATTGTTGAAGCGTGACCTGTGTGTTGCCATAGTAACACGTCTATCTTTCCTGCAGATGAAAAGGCAGCGAGTCAACTCCGAGAGCTGCAGGTGAAGCTTGAAGACTTCGACAAAGTGAAATTGATCGGAAAAGGAGCCTATGGAGAAGTGCGACTGGTGAGAAGTCTTTGTCAATAAATAAAGGGTGTTATTATTTTAATCACGCTGCAGTGGTGCTGTGTGATATTAAGGGGAATTGAGCAGGAGCAGATACAGATCAATTCAGCCATTTTAGCACCAAAATACAAGAAATGTGAACCACTAGAGGGAGCAACAATCTTTCTAATTTACCAAAAATATGCAATATGTAACATCTGCAACTTGTTGTTGGTGTTCCAAGTATAATTGCCACCTTTCTCCTCATCATGGCCTTCATTATGTTTAAAAAAAAAAGTAATTAGGGCAAGCAGTAAGTCCTTGCAAAGCCCCAGTTTATCCAGATGTCTGTCTCTGCTGAGCGTCTTGTGGTAGGAACGAGTCTGGACAGGCTCAGTGTGTGGGAGGGGAGCGTGAAGTCTGCTGTGGGGGTTTGGAGGGGATGCTTCGTGTGTTTGTGTTTGAATTCTTGTGTAAGCATGTCTTTCTAAGGGCGTGTGCCTTCGATTATGGGTTCCCCTCTCTCCCTCTGTGCCGTGTTATCTATGGTCATTAAGACACTCTTACTATCTTGTTCTGATTGTCTCTGGGCAGTTATTGCTGTTTACACGCCAACGTCCCCTCTCTTTTCTTTGTCCTCCTCGGCTGCAGGTTCGTCACAAGGCCTCTCGAAAGGTTTACGCCATGAAGCAGCTTAACAAGTTTGAGATGATAAAGCGGTCAGACTCTGCCTTCTTCTGGGAGGAGAGGCACATCATGGCCTATTCCAACAGTCCATGGGTCGTACAGGTGGGCTCATTCACCGGCTTTTATTCTGCTGAAATCACAAAATATGAAACTTAGTGTTAGGATGAAACATTTAACCATGACAGCAATAAGCCTGTGCTCTGTCACACACCCTTCTTACAGTGAAGACCCTAAAGAGTGTTTTGATAAATGTTTGACCCATTTGTGAATACACACAATACAATTTGTATCACGCTTAAGATAGTTTACCAAATATAATTAGAATCGTTTAAATATTCAGTCTGGTCCCCCTGTCTGCTTAAGTTTTGTTATGATTTTTATTTAGAACTTCTTTATCCCCTGTCTTTACAAATGATTATAGTTCACTTCAAGAGAAAGAGAAGATTTTGCAAATATACCAAATTGGCTAAATATTAATTCTAGCCATCAAGCCATCGTGTTTTGTTTTTATTCTTATTCATTAAACCTATTCAAAGCATGTTATTGAGATAAGAATGTTTACTTTC
Source organism: Pseudochaenichthys georgianus (assembly GCF_902827115.2). Taxonomy (NCBI): domain Eukaryota; kingdom Metazoa; phylum Chordata; class Actinopteri; order Perciformes; family Channichthyidae; genus Pseudochaenichthys; species Pseudochaenichthys georgianus. The sequence continues at coordinate 25,627,916 of NC_047526.1, forward strand.
TTACACAGTTGAAATATGTTGATTCTTCAAAGATTGGCATCACGATTATATCTATTACATTTGCTGTTTGATTACTCTTTTTATATCATCAATATTTGCTTCATATGTCATCGGGGCAATGAAATCAGAAATCAATATATTGTTATATTTTCCAAAAAACAAATGTTATCATTAAACATCGCTATGCCTGAAATGTGGCCATAGCAGTCTGTTAAACATAATATCATTATTATAATATATTCCTAATTTGATTTACTCTAGTAAAGTAATATACTATCTAATTATTTTTCACATGATTAATAACCTTGTGATGTTTATATCAAATTGGAGTTAGTAGTCCATAACAGTCTGTTTTATCTGAGTCACAAATCATCCAGAAACAACAAAGCCACTCCTTGTAGTGTAGTCTGTATCAAAGTAATGGCATGACATCTCAAGTTGGAATTTCAATCACATTAAGTGACTGTGTTTATCGTGCCGCGCAGCTGTTCTGCGCTTTCCAAGACGACCGCCACCTCTACATGGTGATGGAGTTCATGCCCGGAGGCGACCTGGTCACGCTCACCATGAACTACGACATACCTGAGAAGTGGGCTATCTTTTACACGGCTGAAGTAGTGCTGGCGTTGGACGCTATCCACTCCATGGGCTTCATCCATCGAGATGTGAAACCTGACAACATACTGCTCGACCAACACGGACACCTCAAACTGGCAGATTTCGGCACGTGCATGAAGATGGACTCGGTAGGTCACCGTGTTAAAGGTGTGGTGTTGTTTTCAAATGTCTGGGACCTGGATAAGGGGTAAGGTTGTGGAAATATGCGCATTTTTGACTTTTTAGATTTGAATATAGATTGAATGTTCTTTTCTGTCTATAAATACTGGTGGCCTTTTTTTCATGCCCTAATGCAGTGGTTCTCAAATGGGAGTACGCGGACCCCTAGGGGTACGTTGGAGTACTGCAGGGGGTACGTGAGATTTATTTTATGTTAATGAAAAAACAACATAAGTAATGCATTTACACAAACTACTAATAGTAGATGAACTACTTTATTCGAAAGTTTACAGCAATTCTGGATAATAAAATGGGAACAATAAACGGGGTGCTCTCTCTCCCTCTCCTGACATCCCGTCAGTCTCGTGCAGCTCTCTAGGTCGTCCTCAGACGAGCCCTCCATCGTTGCTTCCAGTCATCCTGGTTCTCCATACATCTGGCCAGTTCAGTGGTACTTTGTGCTCCTACGTCATTCTTGAGTACGTCCACGTATGTTTGTGCGGGACGTCCTCGTGCAGCTCGCTGAACCTGTAATAAGTGACCCGACAGCAAAGATAAGAATACACATATTTATAACTAGTATAGCTAGTTCCAGAGTAAATAAACTAGCCAAGTGTGTTAGGTCTAACTCTTAGTGCGGAGCTGTGATCATGCAGAGCTGCGTGTTCTCCGTCAGCAGATCTCTCTCTCGCGTCCGGTTAGACTTCACTCGCGTTTATGTCCAAATCTATCAGATCTAACTAGTTCTAGCTAATGATATGACTGCTTGCTTATCAAAGGACCTAAACAATAAGCGTGCTTGGCAACGGCTTGTGGCTTGTAGCCAAAGTATAGTGCAGCATTATGCATAAAATGCTCATATATTTTTTCTCTTCATTCCACACGCCCCAAAATAAATATATAAATATACCAATTTTAGGGATAGTAACAAAGTTTAAGCAGTGTGGGTTTTACATTAACAGAGTTACACATATTTCAAAGCGCGAAGTGTAATAACTGCAGTTTGCCTCCCTGTCAGAATGACAAAGATCCTCAGTGAAGCACAAGCCCATGTTTCTCACTACATTCTAACTACAACTTATTAAAAAGATCAGTTCAATGCAACTAATGTCGTCTTAGTGTTATTGCATGATGTTAAAATTGGTTTGCCATGAATTTAGTGATGGATTGTAAACATTTGCAATGTAGCATTTAAGTGTTTCTCAGTTACAAGGTTGTTGTTTTAATAAATCAGACACCGATGGTGTTTTCAAAGGGGTTACATTATTGAAAAAAGTTTGAGAACCACTGCCCTAGTGCACCACCAAGTGTTCAGGTTGCAACGTGAAGCTCAATCTGGCATTCTTGCATTTGGTTGTTTTAAAAAGGCCCCAGCAGTTATTGTGCGAAACATAGAAACATACATTCTAGAGAACAACAGATGTCCCGTCTCTGCTGTGAGTCAGGAAGTTTTGCTCCAGCCTTTTTGTTTTGACCACAGCCATTTCTAAGTAGCAGGTTCAACAAGTGGCTGCACACATTTGAGCTCTCTGAAAGTCTTCCAGCAGCATAGCAGTGTCCCATAAACATTTGTCTCAGAATATCTGGAGCATTGTTAACATTTTTGAGATATTTTAAACAAGAACATTTTTTGAGAGGTCATTAAAAGGAGTAACGTGTGTTGTGGTCATGGTGCCTGCATCATGTCTGTGGAAGTATGTTGCATTTTTCTGTCCTCTCTCTGAAATCCAATTCTTGCTTTCTCCCTATAGTTATCTGGGTGTGTTTTTGTGTTTGCAGACAGGCATGGTGCACTGTGACACAGCTGTAGGCACGCCGGACTACATCTCCCCCGAGGTGCTTCAGTCTCAGGGCGGTCATGGTCACTACGGCCGTGAGTGTGACTGGTGGTCCGTAGGAATCGTTATCTATGAGTTGCTAGTCGGTAAGTGACTCGCCATATTCATCATCATCATCATTTTTATACTGTTTGGCAGTTAAAATCCTACACATTTCCGTCCTAACAATCTATTTGTTGTGAACTCCTTCCCTCCCAGGTGATACTCCCTTCTATACTGAGTCCCTGATTGGAACATATGGGAAGATCATGAACCACAAGAACTCCCTCGTCTTCCCAGAGGACAAAGAGATGTCTCAAAGCGCCAGAGACCTCATCTGTGCCTTTCTTACTGACAGGTTCGCACATGGAAATCATATAAACTAACGCTTTAACAACAATTCAGAGCATTTCATAACCTCAGGCTGCCTATGACTCTGGAGTAATGCAGTGACATTGTTTGCACCATGAGAGTGAATATGACACTTCATCTCTGTTACCTACCACTGAATTCACACCGGGCTGTGGTCGCCCATTTGGGATGAGCAACGGCTTAAATAAACAGTGTTAGAATTGTGTTAGCTAAAACTGACAAAAATCACCTAGCACAACACGTTGCACAACCCTTCGTTAGTACATGGTGTCATTAGACAGCTGGGCACTGTAGCTTTTAACACGTGTAAAACAACAATATGCAGTGTCCATTTTAATGAAGAGAAATGAAACCAGTGTAATGGTGTGGCTCTAAGTCAAGATGTGGTGAAACAATCAACTCTAGTTTGTAGGATTGATTCATGGTTGTGTTTGTTTGTTTCCAATAGATTTGTTGACAAAACCCCCAAAATATAATATTGCCAGAAAAATACTTTAAAATAAAACTAATACTAATCAGTTTGCGTAAAACCATATCAGCAACTTCAGTCCGGCTAGTGCTGATCCCAGCAACCATAGTGCCATTTTGACATGTGTCATCAAATATTATTATTAAAACGTGAGTGTGACGGTCATGTACCACTTCCTGTTTACATTAGTAGCCCCGCCCCCGAGTGGACTCAAACACAGGCCCATTCTGCTTCAATACAGAGCGTCCTTTCATTTTTCCTCACTCAGTGTATTTACCTTCTCACTCACCATTCTCTCACCACAGACAGAATCTCGCATGTGTGAGGCTGCCCAGCCACACACACACACACACACACACACACACACACACACACACACACACACACACACACACACACACACACACACACACACACACACACACACACACACACACACACACACACACACACACACACACACACACACACACACACACACACACACACACACACACACACAGCTTGAACACTGACCGATACATTCATTCACCACTTAACCAACATACTCTGTCACTGTCCTGCTGAGTCACTCCTGTAAGCCCACCTCCTTCCCTTCTTTTCCCATGTGTTTTTCATCACTCCTCATGTGTAATTCTCTCTCTTCTACCTTCTCTTGGTGCCACTTTCTGTTTCTCCATCCTTGTCCTTCTCTGGCGTAGCTTTTCTCCTAAACACTCATGCACTTTTCTGGGCATGAGACATGGCCTGTTTTTTTTGCGGAGGTTTAAAAGCATTCTCCCTCCCCGCCCCTGCCCTCTCTTCCTCTTGGCTGGGTCTGGAATGTCCCACACGTGGCAAGCCCAAACTGCCGCACCCCTCCGGCCCTGTACCCAGCTCTGGAAGAGGGAGGAAAGGGGGGTGAGAAAGAGAGACTAAAAGTGTTTGTAGACTTTTACAGAGAGAGAGAGAGAGGAGAAGGAGGGAAGTCAGCACTAGCAGTCAGTGTTTGAGTCAGTGAGAGTTGTTGATGTTGGCTCCTGTGCTCTGATCCTGCTGTCTTCACTCCTCTCCTCTTGGATCTACATTGTCTTGGCTTGGAGGAGGTTCCAGTGCCCACCAGCGGTCATACAGCAGTCCATACTGGTCAGTGTAGTCAGCGCCTAGTGGTCACTCTGCTTGCCTGTGTTTTCAGGATGACATGTTGATGGTGACGGTGGGTGGAGTGGACGAGAGGGGTGTGTTTTGTCTTCAGTCTCTGCTCACACTCCTGTCCTGTTGTTGTGTGCAGGGAGGTTCGTCTGGGTCGCACCGGAGTGGATGAGATAAAGTGCCACCCTTTCTTCAAGAACGACCAGTGGACCTTTGACAACATCCGAGAGAGTAAGTGTGTGCAAGTTTAGAATATTATGTTTTTTTTGTATTCCCTACAATGCAGGTGCAGACTTTTCCATTTCTGGAAATGTACTTCCTTTTCCACCATTCATGGCCATTCCTCTATTGCTTTCTATTTTTGGTTGTTCTTCTTATCATCTCTCGCCCATTCCTCTGCAGATATGCGTCTTTTCAGCCTGAGTTCATAGTTTATTTCCATCTCCTCAGCCATTAGGGCCTGCATATAGGGTCTACATGCTCTCCATACCTTCATCTTTTAATGATGTTGCTGAATGCTGTGCAGAGCAGCAGAAAACATGATGCACAAAACCTACAGGATAACCAGCTTCATACACTTCAGAAGAATAGCTAAGAGACAGGTGAGAGAATATCAAACGAAGCTGATTTTATTATCATTATTATTATTATTATTCTAGTACCCATATTAGCATACGCAGTGATAAAACTGAGATGCTCAATTAAAAGTCTCAAACAATGGAAAATACAGTCAATTCATTTATTTTAGTTTTTTAAAAAAGAAAAACAAAGAACGCTGAAAGACATTGACCAATCTGCGTCAACAAACAAATCACCTTAATCATTAATTATGACATCCATTGGTGGTTATGTTATGAAGCTCAAACCTTACTGTATTCTTTTAAATATTGAAGCTCATTTCCCCTTATGTAGTTGTATCAGAGTCAACATCACTGAAGAAGGAAGGAAGGAAATAAGGAAAGGGATATATATATATATTGGGAATATGACCAGGATCCCTGTGTATGTATATAATCACATACAGGCTCTTTCTCTTGTGCTTCACCTGGCTTTGATTAAGACAACAGACACAACTCCTGACTGAACTCCAGACTGGCTGGCACTGTGTAACACAAAACCACCGCTGTGCCACTGTCCAGTCTCACACACACACACACACACACACACACACACACACACACACACACACACACACACACCACACACACACACACACACACACACACACACACACACACACACACACACACACACACACTCCTGCTCCCAGTCTGGCATCCCGCAGAGCTGCACTTGCCTCCTCACCCCGTGTGTTAGTAATTTCTTTACTCCCTGCTGAGTGTGGCCATGTTTTCCATGTTTGGACTCTATTGAAGATTCCCCCAGTTGTCTTCATGTTTGTAGAGATAATTAAGCAGTGAGAGGGTGATGAAATGAAGCCGGATGGATGGATGGATGGATGGATGGATGGATGGAGGCAGCACCCCTGTAGCGGCGGGTGGGGCAGGCAGTGTGGCCTGTGTGGACTGCTTTAATGAGAGGGGAGCCCCAGTTTGGAGTATTGCTCCCGCTCTCTCACTCTCACTGTGGCCACGGCTGCCTGTCATTAGCCGCCCGCTATCAGAGAGCATTCTGGGAAGCCGTTCCACAAGGGCCTCCATGGAGCATCCCTGTGTCTCTTTCGGTCTCACCACATTTTAGCATTTATTTTGTTCTGCCTCTTCTTTTTATTTACCCCTCATTTGTTTCATTCCTGTGCTTGAGATCTCTCCCTGTACGTTCTCTCCACCATCTTTGAGTCACATTTGTCACCCTGAGGGTTAGGGTTCGGGTGACTTGACCTGACGGTAATGAGCTCTTTGCTCAGAGCCAGAATTGCACTGGTGTGAGGAATTTGATCCGTAATGGCAGCTTTTTTCTTCTCAATAAGAAACTATTTATAGGTTAAAGGACTAGCTTAGTTTTATCTGATTGGCTCTTTTGACACATTCTTGTCTGCCTGTTGTGTCGTGCAGACTTTTGTGAGGCACGCCTGCTCTCTTCTCACCGGAGCTGGCTAGGTTTGTGAATGGCACCGTGTGTGGGGCACAAAGCGAGCACTGTGTGGGAAAAGGAGTGGTGTCAGACTCACGCCAACCTGCAGAGCGCTTACGTTACTACAAGTAGAGCTATACATGGAATATTATTTACTCAGAAACACCTGAAACATGTTTAGTCTGTTCAATATGTACTGTAAATTGAAATACCCGTCTCACCAGATTTTAATCTTTAAGTTTGTGTCAAAAACATTGTTATTTTTTCTCGACCCCTCTTAACCCCTTTTGGTTTGCACCTCCTCCTCTCCCTCTTTTCTCCATGACTCTCTCTCTCTTTTTCTCTCTCTTTCTGTCGTCCAGCTGTGGCTCCAGTTGTGCCTGAGCTGAGCGGCGACATCGACACCAGCAACTTTGACGAAGTAGAGGTTGATAAAAAGGATGTCGAGACCTTTCCTCCACCCAAAGCCTTTGTGGGCAACCAGCTGCCATTCATCGGCTTTACTTACTTCAAAGAGGACCAGTAAGTGTTCAATTCTGACAAAGTATTTCAGGTTGTCGCTGTTGTTGTGCCTGGAAATTGTGTCTGGATTGTTGATATTTTTGATTGTACACTTTGGTAATTTAACTAAATCAAAATGTAGCTCTTTTTGTGTGGGAACTTTATGTACTAGTCTCAGAAAGCAGGTTTAAGGACAGCGCTGTGCCTGTAATGCAAGAGGGAGAAAAGACAGCTTCACACCCTTACCTTTTAATACAGCCTTACAGCAGTCAGACACTGTATGCCTGTTCCTGCTCCACACTGCTGCCTTGTTCTGACAGCCCCTTTTTAAATACCTTTGCTTATGATGGAGTTTTTTAACCACTGCTCTCTTTTGGTTGCAGAAGTAGTCAAAAAAACGTAGCAGATTTATGATCCTATTGTGCTTTTTTTTGTAAGACTTTATTCATACAGCATTCAACTGATTGTGTGCAAGCAATTTATTCTTTTACATGAATCTGACAAAATGGAGACGAGGGCAAACGATGACATTGAAGTCAGTAAATGACCATCAATCAAATGTATACGGCCGCTGGTAAAGATTACGAATACATTCTTGATAATACATGAATGATGAGCAAGCAATACAAAAAAGGCTTACGGTCAGCATTTCTTGGATGTAAGAAACATTTCTGTTGGCTGTATGTATGCGTCCATTTCCATTTTTAGAATTATGAACACAGGCTAAATCTGTTGAAGCACAAATTGTCTTATAAAGATTGTGCCAAACAAATGGCTTTACTTTGTCATTATGAAGCCATGTGGCAGAGTCATGTAATGGTTCCCAGGGAGAGAGATAGTTGCCCACCATGACTAGTCCACCACCATGTTGGTAAACAGTTGGCAGACACTGTGGGTTTCTCCAAAGGTAAACTAATCCAGATGAGGAAGTTCTAATATCCTCAGTCCTTCCTGCTTGTTCTTCACAGCACCACAGTGTTTTGCTTAAGGCATGAATATAATAATGCAATACATTTGGCGAGAATATTGAGTTTCCAATGAGAGCCCAGTTGGCATAATGGTTCTGGTTTGGATCACATGCGTCACTTGGTTGTAGAAATGTGGACATGTGGGTAGTCTTGGATGCTGGTGGGGCTGGAAAGGCTCCACAAGTGATCTCAGCTGAAGACATTAACAGTTCTCCACTTCCTTCTTTATCTGTCAGGCTGCTGAAGGTAAATAATAACTGCTCTGTGGAGGATTCAGAGGAAAACTCTGAGGTAAAGGATCATTGCTCGGACAGTAAGAAAGAGGTGGGCTTCTTGTCTTAATATTATGGTAAAAGAGGACAAAAACAAACATGGAAATTACTCTTATCTAATACCATTTTTATTTTCTATCTGTCTGAGCAGCTGCTGAAAAAGCTTCATGAGCTGGAGGAGCAGGTCTACCATGAGATGCAGGCCAAAGATGAGCTGGAGCACAAGTGCAAGTAAGACCGGACAAATAACAATACTGACCCCTTTTTATTATGTAATACTTATTCCGAACTTATAAACTTGTTAATACAAGATGAAATAATTTGCAAATGTTTCAAACCTTTTGCACTTAGTGGATATGATATTTATAAATAATGACATAATCATCTAATTCAAACCAACATTTTAAAGTTTGTGCAGGTATAATTAAAGTGATCAATTCCAAATGCACATTTTATTATATAGTATAATTACTCAATTTGATTTCATGTTGTGTGCTATCCAGTGTTGAAAGCAGAACATGTTCTTGAATGCTTAGTGACATCCCACAGAGATAGAGATTTGAGACTTTCTCATAATGGACAATGTTGACAGAAACAGAAAATAAAATCACTTTTAACCATAATTAAACAAATAGTACCATTGTTATAGTACACTTTATTCAATGATTTGTGGGAAGAAGTCTGTAATAAAACTGTTATTTCTTTCCCAGAAATGCCAACAACCGTTTAGACAAGCTTGTGGAAGAGTTAGACAAGGAGGTAAGGATGGATTGATCCTATTTAATCCATATACATGTGATAAAGTAGGTACTTAATTCCACTGACACTCTGTGATTTCCCCCATTAGATGAGTAGCAGGCAGAAAGTGGAGGCCTCGCTGAGGCAGCTTGAGCGAGAGCAAGCGCTGCTGCAGCACCAGAGCGCTGAAAACCTACGCAAGGTGGATATGGAAGCGGACAGGAAACGCATCCTGGAGAACGAATGTGAGCGCCTGGGGAATATTAAATCTGAACATTGAGGCATGAAACTCCCCAAAAGGATTAATAAATGCATTTCTTATTCTTAAATGCAATGGTATTTTATCATACGCAGAACATATTGCTGTCAGAATCCATGTAGGTCTTAATTTGTTCTAATTTTCATATATTTCACTTGCAAAATAGGTCTCACATAGCAGTCTGACTCCTGCAGTTGATCATTAAACATTTTAATTAACCACAAGGATATATGGGAGCTCCACATACCAGTGTTCCTTTCACAGTATATATGGTTTTATGTGCTGGCTATTAGTCGGTGGTGTATTCCGTATCTTCTGAATGTGTTATATCACATACTGCATTAACTCTTATGTGTCGGTATCTTCAGTGAACCTTCTGAGGGACCAGCTCGAGGATCTTAGGAAGAAGAACCAGAATTCCCAGATCTTCAATGAGAAGAACATCGAGCTGCAGAGACAAGTGAGACAAGAGCCTTTAACTCCAGCTAACTGTTTTAAATTGCTTCACTGTAGGATACATATTAATGTAAATCAAATATTCTAATGTTATAATCCGTGTTAAAGCAAGAAACGGTTTGCTTTATTCCTCTGCTTTTCCCTCATTTAAATCCCTTTACATTTTGCTGCTACGCTGACCCAGTTTAGCCTGCAGGGAAACGTTTCATCCTTCCTGTTTCTGGTCTGTAGCTCGAGGAGGCCAACACCGTGCTGCTGGCTGAGCAGGAGGCGGCAGCGCGGCTGAAGAAGAGTCAGGCAGAGGCGCAGAAACAGGCTCAGTGCCTGGAGCTCAGCCTCAGGGAGATGCAGGAAAAGTGCAGCCAGCTCGAAAACAGCAAGCAGGAGCTGGAGAAGCAGCTGAGGGGGCTGCAGGCCGAGCTGGAGGAGGAGAGGAGGGGCCGCAGCATCGGAACCGAAACTATTACTGACCTGCAGGGTGAGACTTGGCTTTTAAACTTCACCTAGGCTTTAAGCTAACTACTAAACATTAAAATGTATCTGTCTTTTGTTGCTACATTGACTGCTTTGTAATAAAAGTAACATTGTCTAAGTTAAATAGTGCATTGGAACTAGGACTGCCCAAAGTGGGGCCCATGGTCCAAAGTTGGCACACAGGTGGTTTGCTCTTTCCTGTAGTGAGTTATCTAGGTTTGTGTGCATGCCTCAAAGGCTTATATCACACACCCCCATTCCTTCATTGGACTACTTGTTTACTTCTTTTACATTATGATATCACTATGTAACACCTGCGGTTCTATTGGCTCGCACTCCAATACATTGTATGGGTAAAGCTTAGGGTCGGGACATCCCAAGGCGGTTGACCAATCACAACAGAGCAGGACAGCTAACCAATCAGAGCAAACTGAGCTCTGGTTTCAGACAGAAGGTGAAAAATCTAAAATAGGGGCCATTTCTGAATATTTTTCAAATGTGTCGGGTTGCCAAATGATCTTGATATTTTTCATGATCTGAGCTTGGGGGGGGTAAAGGAAGTCAAAGGCATGAGGAAGACAGTGGCACAGAGACACATATATTACAATTAACTTTGGATCTAGGAAACATAGCATCCATTTTTATTTGAACAAAGCAATAGAGTACAATAGTTATGTGCTTTTTGGCCTGTGGCCCGCTATTAAGCTCCAGTTTTGGACCCCCCCCCCTGACACCTACACAAGGTCGGCCCACAGTCTTTATTTAGATGAGCCAATCAAAAACACTGTTGAAATGTGGTTACATTTGTCTTTAATAGTCATCCCCGAAGCATGCAGCCAGATTACTTCCAAAATCTAATATGCATTGATTAAAATGTTATAATGTTAGTCAGAAAGGTTCATTCACTGCGATAACTGCAGGTAATCAAACTGTGATCTTCATTCAGTAAACATTACTCAACTTGGAGCTGGAGGCTTGGTATTAGATGTGAATCATTTTTGGACCGGGCCTTGGGAAATATCAGATCATAGGTGGAAACATCTATTCAAACGGCCGAGAGTGGAGCAAGAGGCTGTGAAAGCCAAACACGGAGCAGAGCCAGCACCTCTTGTGAGACGATGTTTGGAAACGTGCACGTGCACACGTACAGAGAGTCCAGTCGATGAGGTTAGAGGGGACACAGTCAAACAAAAGTGTTGCCTGTTTGCTGCGATGCCTCATGCTTTTTTCCTAGTAACACTCTCCATGTGGGTGGAGTTAGTTGAAGGAAAATAAACATTAAGAGTTTTTGTTTTTCACACTTTGGAGGCTGAACCTGTGCTGGAGTATATCATATCTTACCTAGAATCACTTTAGTTTGAAACTGAGCAGTTCAGGTGCGTTTTCTTGTAGTGTTAACTCTCACTGGAATACATTTATTCCTTATTTAATTTCCTTATGTCAATCAACCTCAGGACGCATCTCTGGCCTTGAAGAGGAAGTAAAAGAGGTGAAGTCCTCTGTTTCTAAGGTCCAGACTGAAAAGAAGCAGCTACACGACAAGCTCAACGATCTTGAGAAGGTTGGTTGTTATTTCTTATTTCTAAATTCCAATTCCAGAATGGAGAATTAAGGTTAGTCAAGTAAATGTTCTCCTTTCGATCTTCATTTTGACGTTTCTAGATAGCATTGACATTGTTATCCAACAACAAAAGTGCACCATTGCCTGTTCCCATGCCAGTTATTACAGCACAAATAAATCCTATGTATCGATAGCCATTAAAAGACTGTATAATAACCCATTTGAATCCATAGGAGAAGAGCAACCAAGAGATCGACCTGACGTTCAATCTGAAGTCGCTCCAGCAGAGTTTGGAGCAGGAGGAGGCCGAACACAAAGCCACCAAATCCAAGCTCGCAGATAAAGACAACATCTACGAGTCCATCGATGAGGCAAAGTCTGAGGCCTTAAAAGGTGAGCTAGTAGGAGGGGAAATAAGTGAAAGATGAGCATCAGCATGTGTTCAGGAGATCAAATTGTGTTTTACTTATCGTATGATGGACGAAAAGTGGCTGTAAAAGAAACAATACATCACATATAAAAGATTAATGAGTGAGTGATTAAGTAGACATTGAGACACTGCCTTTCCTAACAGAAACTAAAACATCCTGGCTTTCCAATACAATACACTGCCCTCTGATTGTCCTCCTGAACATTTATTTGGTGCTCCAAGCTGTTTTAAACAAAGACAACAACAAATTGTTTTGTCAATACCGTGGTATTGAGTGCAGGGTGGATTATCCCCTGATGGATTTCATGGTTGTTTTGTTTCAGAGATGGAGTGCACTCTGCAGGAGGAGAGGAGCCTGAAGCTGCAGGTGGAGGCGAAGCTGCTGCAACAAGAGAAGGCCCACTCCATGCTGGACTGCGACTACAAGCAGGCGCAGCAGAAACTCAACGAGATGCAGGCGCAGAAGGATAAACTTTCTCAAGAAGTTAGTCCCAGTATTAATGAATTAATCACTTTATAGAAGGTAAAACATTTTTATTTTTTTTATATATTTATTGAATTTCCACAGGGAAACACAAGCAAGATAAGAAGGAGCATGATACCAATATGTACCCCCTATTTTCCACTTATCCCAAACACTGAACACATTCTCCACACATGCAATACAATAATAAAAAGTATAAATAAATAAATGACGTCAAAGAGAAAAGAGAAAAAAAATTATAATAAAAAAGTAAATAAATACCAAAAGTAAATAAGTTATATAAAGAAACGTTCAGAGACAGCACACCAGTAGAAGGAATATACAGATGGGTACACAGAGGGGGATAAGACACAACAGTTACATAAAGGCTTGTTGCACATTGTAACTATATGGAAATAAGCCTTGAAATCTCCGTCCATGATATTATAGTCCAGAAAAAAGTTCCATATGTGAACAAAGTTAAAGGGTTTGCGTAAAACCATTTTTGAATACTTAATTTCAGAATTCTTATACAAAAACACGTTACTTTGTGGATAGTTGCAGCTTTCCCTAGCACATTTCTCCAAGTCCATTCAGATTATTGAACTAACTAGTACATTTGTACTCTTTTGCAATGGGCATTTATCCTTATTTTGAAACTTTTTTTAGACTAAGAATTTCATTATTACACAACTAATATAAACATTACTTGGAGCATCTGTTCTCCACATTTATCACATAACTGTCATTTAGTGCCAAAACTGAAAATGCTTGTGTGTGCGTGTGCGTGCAGGTGAAGAGTCTGAGCCTGCGTCTGGAGGAGGAGATCCACAAGCGTAGCATGACCCAGAGCGATCTGAAGATGCAGAACCAGCAGGTGTCGGTGCTCAGCTCCTCCGAAAAACAGCTCAAACAGGAGCTCAACCACCTGCTGGAAATGAAGCAAATCATGGAGAAACAGATCCAGGAGCTACGCAGGTCAAACACGCAAACTGAGCATAATGCACATTGAACACACACACACACACACACACACACACACACACACACACACACACACACACACACACACACACACACACACACACACACACACACACACACACACACACCACACACACACCACACACACACACACACACACACACACACACACACACACACACACACACACACACACACACCACACAGACCAGAGCAGCTCAATGTGGTTTGTTGATAAATTGCTTTGTGAGAATCTTTTTCATCGTATCTGGTTTGAGGCAATGTTTTTGGCTCTGGTGGATAGTGACTGACAGACTGTTGGTCCTCTTCCAGGGAGAGGCAGGAGGCCGGCGGCCAGCTGAAGGAGCTGAAGGACCAACTGGAGAGTGAGCAGTATTTCACAGTAAGTCTCACCATCAATTTGTCTTTTGTGCACATTTTCTACACAGATATACTGCCAGAACTGCAAAACAAGTCTCAATCGATCATCAATAGGGGACTTGAATAGAAAGATATGCGACTTCATCCCAATAGGTCATGAGAAATACATTTAATCTCCAACTGTTTTCCCTCCGAAGACTCTTTACAAGACGCAGATTCGTGAGCTGAAGGACGAGTGTTCTGAGAGGAGTAAACTGTACAAAGAGGCGCAGCTACAACTGGGACAATATCAGGACGAGAGGTAAGCAGTCACACTGTAACACTGTTTTCTATTATGGTCTACCAGCATACAATTGTACATTTATATGGGTTTAGTTTGTGAATATCCAAACGCCCTACACACATTTATTCTAAGGGGAGACGATAAAGGCTCATCTTATCTTTTCCAAATATCAACTAAAACTAAGATTAAACATACAAACTAAAATACATATTTAATCCAAGCTAAAACATGCACATGCAAAAACAAACAATATGTTAATGTAAAGCAAAGTATAAGTATGTAAAGTTGTAAAAGGAATTAATGCATGATAAAAATAAAACTCAATTATTTAGGTTTAAGAGGTGAATGTTAGTGATAGCAACGCATCCATAGGACAACAATACCAAGATAAGATGGATCTGTTTTTTAAATAATGTACCACACTTTCCAGATTAGTGTTATTTGCCCTCTGAATTAATCTCACAGCCAAAATGGGGGAGTTGAACCTTTAGCAGAATGAGTGAATCAGATTAGCAGCCCCCGATGCCCTGCAGCCAAAGATAACTGTGGACAAGAAGTTAAAAATATGATCCAGTGTAGCGCTCGCTTGGCAAATCGTGCTTTGACAAAAGGTCATTCAAAGAATAATGTTTGTCCAAACTATAGGCAGCCTGCTTCTGACTGTGATAATAACAGCTTCATAATATGGCAATAACATTTCGTCCCACTCTTTCCTCCACAGGAGCTCCATGTCAGCACAGCTGGAGTCCAGTCTGACAAAGGCGGACTCAGAGCAGCTGGCTCGCTCCTTCGCTGAGGAGCAGTACTCGGATCTGGAGAAGGAGAAAGATCATGAAGGAGCTGGAGATCAAAGATATGATGGCGAGAAACCAAACTGGACCTCGGAGACAAGGAGGCCACAATCAGCTCGGTAAGATCAATACATGTTTTTGTTAGATCCAGAGCGTTTTAAACACTTTCAAATACTTTTTTTGTTTTATTATAAGATTCCAGCTAATGATCCTGTACTAGACATTTATTTAACAAACCTATATTGTTGATATATATAAATGGCACATTTCTGACATCCTTGGCATGTTTGCACTACAAACTGCTGTTACTGGTGTAACAGAAACTCCAAGGGTGACATGAATAAGATCAGAGTTTTACTAACTGGGAGGCAGGCTCCCCGGGGGGCTCCAAACTCCTTCAGAAGAAGTTCAGTGAGTAGAAATGGAAAAATACAACACAAGTTATCGAATGAAGATCACATAGAATAGCTTATTATGTGTGATTTACACTGAACAAAAATATAAACGCAACACTTTTGTTTTTGCTCCCATTTTTCATGAGATGAACTCAAAGATCTAAAACATTTTCTATAAACACAAAATAACCATTTCTCTCAAATATTGTTCACAAATCTGAAAAAATCTGTGATAGTGAGTACCTCACAGGTGTGGCATATCAAGATGCTGATTAGACAGCATGATTATTGCACAGGTGTGCCTTAGGCTGGCCACAATAAAAGGCCACTCTGAAACGTGCAGTTTCATCACACAGCACAATGCCACAGATGTCGCAAGTTTTGAGGGAGCGTGCAATTGGCATGCTGACAGCAGGAATGTCCACCAGAGCTGTTGCCCGTGAATTGAATGTTCATTTCTCTACCATAAGCCGTCTCCAAAGGCGTTTCAGAGAATTTGGCAGCACATCCAACCGGCCTCACAACCGCAGACCACGTGTAACCACACCAGCCCAGGACCTCCACATCCAGCATGTTCACCTCCAAGATCGTCTGAGACCAGCCACTCGGACAGCTGCTGCAACAATCGGTTTGCATACCAAAGAATGTCTGCACAAACTGTCAGAAACCGTCTCAGGGAAGCTCATCTGCATGCTCGTCGTCCTCATCGGGGTCTCGACCTGACTCCGGTTCGTCGTCGTAACCGACTTGAGTGGGCAAATGCTCACATTCGATGGTGTCTGGCACGTTGGAGAGGTGTTCTCTTCACGGATGAATCCCGTGTTTCCACTGTTCAGGGCAGATGGGCAGCGTGTGTGGCGTCGTGTGGGTGAGCGGTTTTCTGATGTCAATGTTGTGAATCGAGTGGCCCATGGTGGTGGTGGGGTTATGGTATGGCAAGCGTATGTTATGGACGACGAACACAGGTGCATTTTATTGATGGCATTGTGCACAGAGATACCGTGACGAGATCCTGAGGCCCATTGTTGTGCCATTCATCCACGACCATCACCTCATGTTGCAGCATGATAATGCCACGGCCCCATGTTGCAAGGATCTGTACACAATTCTGGAGGCTGAAAACATCCCAGTTCTTGCATGGCCAGCATACTCACCGGACATGTCACCCATTGAGCATGTTTGGGATGCTCTGGATCGGCGTATACGGCAGTGTGTTCCAGTTCCTGCCAATATCCAGCAACTTGGCACAGCCATTGAAGAGGAGTGGACCAACATTCCACAGGCCACAATCAACAACCTGATCAACTCTATGCGAAGGAGATGTGTTGCACTGCGTGAGGCAAATGGTGGTCACACCAGATACTGACTGGTTTTCGGGACCCCCCCAGACCCCCCCAATAAAGCAAAACTGCACATTTCAGAGTGGCCTTTTATTGTGGCCAGCCTAAGGCACACCTGTGCAATAATCATGCTGTCTCATCAGCATCTTGATATGCCACACCTGTGAGGTGGGATGGATTATCTCGGCAAAGGAGAAGTGCTCACTATCACAGATTCTTTCAGAATTTGTGAACAACATTTGAGAGAAATGGTTATTTTGTGTTTATAGAAAATGTTTTAGATCTTTGAGTTCATCTCATGAAAAATGGGAGCAAAAACAAAAGTGTTGCCTTTATATTTTTGTTTCAGAGTAGTTAAAGGAGACAGTTCAGAGGTACATAAGTGAGTTTTTCTAACTTTCCCAGACTCAAAATCGAATAATGCCTCAAGACAGACATTCTTTATGTATTGATGTAGTCATAAAATATGACAAAACGGCAATATTAGTCTATCTTGGCTGAATTGTTGAGTGTCTGATGTGATCAATAAACTAAATGAGCTCACAGGCATCCAGAAATACAGTCAAAATGTCAGGACAACTAAGAGAGGGTGAGGGGGCGTCATTTTCAGACCTTTGGCCTTGGAGTTACCCACTTGTTTAAATAAGCTGATTATCAATAAGGTGAACTGTCTCTAGCTAGTGGCCCTGATGTCAAATCAACCCTGGACGGATGGATTAGATTCGAACATTGACAACCACAAGAGTTGACATGATACAGTAAAACAAAAAATGGTATTGTTTTTAAATGTTGCTATATCAATTAATTTATCTTGTTTGCCCCCCTGTCACCCCCTGCAGCTGGAAGAGTCCAATCGCACTCTGACGGTGGATGTTGCCAACCTGGCCAGCGAGAAAGAGGAGCCTCAACAACCAGCTGAAAGACATGCAGCAACGTGAGTTAATGAGAACCACATATAGAGAACACATTTACAGGAATGACATTTCCCTCAGTCCTGGAAAACGTGTTCAAAATCTGTCTTACCTATCCAGATGATTTATGGTGATAGGGTTGTTTAAAATATCATGAAATAAGTCATTCATCTATTCAATCAAGAATCCTCTGTAGAACTGCAGTATATTGGTCTTCAAAGTTGCAGTATCATTTATTGATATCTTATCTAAAAGTTATGTTAAGTGAGTAAAGTATATAAGCCCGGATTTAATATTCTTCTCTGCTGTGTATACAGAGCTCCAGAAAGCAATGGAGGAGGAGAAGCAGATGAACTCGCACAAACTGTCCTTTGAAAAGCTGCTGCAGAATGAAAGGACGCTCAAAATTCAGGTGTGTGTCTGGGTGCCTACGCAGGTCTGGAAAGCCTGGGATATTTTCTATACATTTCTACTTTCACTGTCAGACTTTTTACAACTGTTATGTCACATCAATTGTTGTTAATAATACTGTTCAGCTGCAGGGCTAGTGTTGAACTCTGGGCAAAATCACTGAGATCTGAAACTAGTTTTAAAAAGTTATCTCTCAGCCAGGATATCCCTGCAGGCTGCCCTGAGTATATACTGAATTCATATTAATCACATATGGATCCCTGAGAAGCTGCTGTGTTTTTTGCTCCCAGGCTATCAACAAGCTGACCGAGGTGATGAACAGGAGGGAGTCGAGGCGAGGAGGCCAGCGCACGATCGACACTGAGGTGCACAGGAAGGAGAAACTGAACAGGAAGCTGCAGCAGGAGCTGAGGACGGAGAAGGAGAAGCTCAACAGCACCATCATCAAGTACCAGAGAGAGATGACAGATATGCAGGCGGTCAGTATGCGACGCGACACTCCAGCACAGCGACAAATCGCATGAATATATATACTAAGGCTGCACAATTAACCAACATTGGGCTGCCTACAAATAGACTTAACAAAACATATGTTTGGTACAGATTCTCTAAAAAAATGTTTTTCAATGATAATGAGATTAATGTGGCAATTAAAAAAAGAAAGATTCAACGTTTTATTGTCATATGCACATAAGCTACAGTGTAGAAATGGCAATGAAATTATTCCGACCTGAGCTCCTCCAACAATGCAACATATATAAAAAAAAATAAAAATCTATATACATGTAATAGAATATGATATGTACAAGAACAGAATATGGAATTAAATAATGTACATTAAGACAAAAAGGATCTATCCTAGTCGCAATATCGGTCAATAAAATCACAATTACTTATTTTTTCCAAATTGTCCAGCCCTAATATATATATACATTAATGTGTATTATAACAGCAAACAATAGGGAATACAATGAACTCCAATTAAACAATGGTTTGTGTTTCTCAGCTGATAGCAGAAGAGAACCAGGTGCGTCTGGAGCTTCAGATGACGTTGGACAGCAAAGACAGCGACATCGAGCAGCTCCGGTGTCAGATCACTTCCCTCAGCATTCACTCTCTGGACACCACCAGCATCAGCAGTGGCAACGACCTGGACATGGGTGACGGATACCCAGGTAGACAAAGGACACTTTACGCTCATCCTTCTTTAATTTGGCCTAGTCAAATTCTCAAAGCCTGCATGCACTTCCTTCCTTCCTCTTCCTGCAGTCTCTCTTCCTGAGTTCTCACTGTTTCCTTTGTTTTCACTTTGAGTCTCTTCCAGGCCCAATTGTTTTCTGACCTTTTCCTCTTTATGCTTTTTCCTTGTTCCCCGTCCTCACTTCACCTCAAATTCTCCCTTCCTGGTCCGGCACAGTGCGCATTCTCACTCACAAACCTCAGAATCAATGTCCTTCACCTACCAGCGCACACACAAATCTGTCTGCATCGACACCCGGCCAAACCTTCGCTCTGCTCACAATCTCTTCGACTCTGACTCTGACTCTGAGGATGAGGAAGAATACGGCAGGAGGGCGGAGCAGGGCCCCCGTCCCCTGGCCCTCACCTACGAACAGCCCCTGAGGCTGAACCTGCAGGTGACGCTGCATGGCAGTTCAAACCTGGGATGGGGATGCAATAACACTTTTAAATCGACCTAATATCATTATCTATCCATTAAAATGTCCATGTTTTCAAATTGGATGTTAATAAAGATTTAAATTGAGAAAGAAATACTGCAACCTCAACCCTGGTTCAACCTTGCAAAGGTTCTAATTCCCTTTACTCTTTTGACTTGTCACTGTCTCTGCTGTGCTTTAATCCTTTGTAATGCTCACTGCACACGTACATTAAATACTCACAGCGTGATGCTGGTCCCTTTTGGTCTAATTTATTCCTCTGAAAAAAATGGAAGTTGGTGAAGTGTGTTGAGAAAAGTAAAAAAAACCTGCTCATTTTAGTTTGTTTTTCCTCACCAGACACCTGCCCACGTTGTGTGCTGGAGAATTTGGTTTTTTTAATTAGAGATTTTATATTCCTTGGAGCTTTCTGCCACTTGCCCTTACGTTTTAGCGAGGAATCATTCCTTCTTGGCAGTGATGAGGGTCTGTTTGAAGGAAATGCCACCATTTCAAAATGTCAAGGTGTTTTTTTTGAAAGTGGTTCACATGATTAAAGGCTGTTCTCTTTGTGTTAACATCTTCCTGTTTTGTTCTCCTCGAACTAGACTCCAGGTTGCAGGGCTGGATTTCCCTTCCTACCAAGAACACAAAGCGTTTTGGCTGGGACAAAAAAGTAACGTATCGTCCACCACTATATCTCATACCTACAGATTTGTTTTCCTAGTAATCACCATTTTCCATTAGAGCAATTTCCCGGTCTAACCTTTTGACCCTTGTTTTTCCTTTTCCTTCAAAGTATGTAGTTGTGAGCAGCAAGAAGATCCTGTTCTACAACAGCGAACTGGATCGAGAGCAGGCTAATCCTTTCATGACCCTGGACATCGAGTGAGTCATATAAAGCATGGTTTGAACATGTTATACTAGAATACTTGATGCTGCTACAACATTTATGTATTCCTATTGATTACACGTATTATCCTGGGTCCACATCAAGTGAATCTCTCTTCCTGCTATAGAAAACTTTTTCACGTCCGACCTGTCACTCATACGGATGTTGTACCGTGCGGATGCCAAAGAAATTCCAATGATATTCCAGGTGAAAAGCTCCGACATACCCGTCTCTTTCCTTTCCCTCTGTTCAGACTCAATATAAATCCGTTGTTCTCAATTCAACTTTCTCCTTTCCTTTCTTTCCCCAGATCCTGTATGCCAATGAAGGCGAGATTAAACGTGATCAGGAGGGTGGCAGTGGATCCGGGGACGTTTGTGGATCGCCCCTCCTTCATCCCTCACAAGGGCCATGAGTTCATCCTCACTCTCTACCACTTCCCGTCCAGCTGTGAGGTCTGCACCCGGCCCCCTGTGGAATGTTTTTAAACCCCCGCCGGCCCTCGAGTGCCGTCGCTGCCACACCAAGTGCCACAAAGATCACCTGGACAAGAAGGAGGAAGTTATTGTGCCTTGCAATGGTCAGTATGCTCAATCATATAGAAGCGTTTCTCAACATTAAAGGGGAACCTATCATGCAAAATGCAACTTTGTGATGTCTTTTATACATAAATGCGTCCCCGGTGCGTCGGGGAACTCACGCAGCATCAGAAAATAAAACCCTCTTTCTTTTCCTCCGTACCCACATCGTTTAAAACGGGGGACAACGAGCGATCCAGATTCCATCCAAACGGACGTGTCCATCCGAGGTGACGTCGGCGGACCCACAGAAAGATGCTATCAGAAACAATGCCCGACGTGCTTTGGACGTAATCTCGTCTTTGTTTGCGTTAGCCTCGCTAACACTCAGAGCTAACCTGTACTGCAGAGCACGTGTTTTTAAAAAGCAGGAAATAAAAAAGGAACTCACCTTGTGATAAACCCGCAAGAGAAAAGGCATTTGAGCTCCATACTGTTTCAGAAATAATCCTTGACGTGGTTTAAACAGGATGGTGTTTTATCACAGCAGAATTTAACTGTATCTCCGGTAGAATTCTGATCAGGCATTAGCTCCGCCTCCTCTTCTTCTTTTTTTTCAAGCTAAGGACCCAAGATCTGCGTTTCTCTAACAGGGCTTCAAAAGAGGGTTTGAGCAGTATGGAGGCATGGCTACAATGGGCGATCTGTTTGGTATTTTGAAAAAAACACTTCACAGACATGTTTTGTATGTAGGTATGGCCCTACAGTATATTTTTCAAATATAGCATGATAGGTCCACTTTAAGTGAACATCACAACCATTGTGCTTGTTTCCCGGAGATCATCTAACAAATATGTTTTTTTCTTCTGCAGTGAACTCTGACATCTCCACTGCCAAAGAGCTGCTTCTGCTGACCAGCTCTCAGGAGGAGCAGCAGCGCTGGGTCGGCCCACCTCCTCAAACGCATCCCGAGGGAAACACCCGACCATTAGTCCTCCCGCCGCAACACAAAACAACCACCCTGACCCACCGCCACACCTGTCTCCTCGAAACTCCCCGAGACCCTCACCCAAGGTTTCGCCTCGTCTGTCGGCCCATCGCGGAGCCATTAAGATCCAGCCCAGCAGACAGCAGCTGTCTTCAGGGAAGCCCAGGTGAGGACAAGGAACATTTTACTGCGTACAGATATACTTATATTAAAACTCAGTTTGTTTTCAGTGTTAACATGGCTTGAATTACTGTTTTCCCACGATATGGTCATGTTAAACTCAATATGGAAGAAATGTAGCACTTGTTATTTTCAGGTTTAATAATTCTACCATTTTTTGAAGTTCATTTTGCATTATTATAGCAGGTATGTTGGCAACAAGGGAAAAGCTATATAAAGAAAAAAGCCACCTACACAGTGAGATGTTACCCAAAAACAGTTTTTATTAGGAGTCGCTTTGTCGTTTAATTCCTGTGAAGACAAATTGGTGAAATACCGTAGCTGTACCCAATACAACCGTAAGTCATTTTTGTGATAGTAAAACTGTGATTTTATTATTATTTTCTATGTTTTGATTGTTAAATGTCAGATACCAAAACATTAAATGTCATTATAAAGTTACCATTTACAATGCATTTACATTTGGACAACTAATCTGCTAATCTCCTAATTTCCTTTTAATGTCACAAGATGCCTTTATTTATGGTGTTTTAGCATAGAGAAACATTTCTTGTGTGTACAAATATCAGGGTGAAAAGCTTTATATTTTTGCTTATTTTACAAAATATAATTGTATTTTTCTGAAAAAACTGAATCAACAATTTTAACAAAAACCCTAATCTTGTTTTCTCTTTTGATGATTCTAAATCCTGTGCACTTTAAAGGGGCCTAAATCTGTGGCTCACCAATTTGTTGCTTTAAGATTCCTGAACCATTTACATAACGATGTAGCAGCTCAAACATGGCCTCTCACAGCGTCAGTAACAACCTAATAGTAGTAGGAAACCATTTTAAGCGTTGCTAACTGCCACCATCTTGTAAAAGTTTGCTTTCTCCTCCACAACCTAACTGGCTCTCATCCCTCAGCGCTGGCCCCATGCTCCGTATCATCCTCCACTGACCTCTGACCCCATGCTCCGTATCATCCTCCACTGACCTCTGACCCCACCTTCTAACGTCTCTCATGCTGGGAGACTGTAAGTAACAGAGCTTGTCACGCCTGTCCGTCTCCATAACGATGTGCTGCCGTGTCCATTAACACTCACCCCGGTATAACAAGTACTACTCAATCAGTCGGTTAACTCCTCGCAGCTCTACACTGCCCCCTGCTGAACCGGGCATGTATTACCCTGGCAGTTTATGAAGCTCGATAGGCTTTTGACCCTTCGGTAAACCTCATACTTACTTTTCAGATTGCTTGAGTTCGGCCTCAGAGACTGGAGTTGGCCATTGGATGATGAAGATGATGATGATGATGATGATGATGATATGTTCTTCTGAATGAAGTGAAAGAGGGGGGTCAGAGGGTAACTGGACCTCTGCATGTGTTTGCCGTGTGCAGGCAGCCTTACTGGAGACAGAGACATGCTTTGTTGTGATTTCAAAATTGACAGCTGAGTGGAAACATGAACTCTATGAATGTCATCGTGGCTACAACGAAAGTAACAATTATGTCTGCACTAAGCAGACATTTTTGAGAATAATGATTTGAGGATTGGTCTGCATGTTTGAAGTCAAATATTAAAGAAATAGTTGGTAATTTGGGGAAATACACTTCACTTTCCTGCAAAAAGGTAAGTGATGGTACCAGACACATATATGTACATTCAATAAGAAGCTGCAGACAGTTAGCTTAACTTAGCATGAAGACTGTAAACAGCTAGTCTGGCCCGTCCACAGGTTACACATTTTGCCTACCAGCACTCTATCTCACTCAAGCAAAAAGTTATTTAAGAATAAATAACCAGGCTAGTTGTTCCAGTCTTTTTACTAAGCTATATGTCTGCTGGTTGTATCTTTACTTTACTACTGTGAGTGGTATCAATCTTCTCATTAAAAAAGCAATACGCATATATTACAAAATGCTTTAATATTTAACTTCTTTCAAACATGCAGACTGAAGATGAATCCGTCTGCTCTTTTTGCATTTTACTCATGCATTGTGTGGCTACTGGAAAGCTTCCTGGTTTAATATGTGTGGTTCTTGTGTGGGTGTGCCTTTGAAGTCCAGCCATTCTGTTGGTAGCATCACCAGGTGTTCACATCATTTTCTTTCTCACCCTTTTCTCTCTCTTCACAGTTACCCTGGCTCATCAAAGATGTGTATTTTCATCTTTATGGATAAACACCTGCAGTCTGGACTCAGTGCCTTCATGTGTTATTTCATCAGGACAGTAGACTGAAAAGAACCCTGCTAATCATGGACAGAAACATTCACAGAGACTGGCTGTCGTCATGAGAACTGAGGCTGCCTTTGTCATTTTAACAAGATGAAAATGAGCAGTCATATTAGAGTGAGACTACATCCAAAGAAAAGTTTTTAAAAAACGGATTAAAAGTGCTTTATTTATAACCATCATGAAAAACATTGGCGTTTTATTCTGTCAGATGCAGTGGATGACATGGATTTATGTTTGTTAGGCATGTGTGTGAACATTTGTATATAGGATCAAGAGGTCTGTGTATTGTAACACAGAAAGCGTAGCTCATAGAATATGATTATTTTTATGGATGTCAGCCAGCAGCACATTATACAGTATGCTTGCCTTATAAATGAATAAGGTTTCCATTACACAAAGTAGACTTGTATAACATACGACAGAATAATGTGAATTGAATAGAAACCATGTGTCTGTTTCTCGCCATTCATGACAATGACATTTAAATAAAGTTCTGTAACCCTAATAATGAGTAATTCATTTGTAATGTATTGTTTGAAATCCAATGTAGAGGTTTGTGAGATTTGTCTTGATATAACAAAGCATGACTATGACCCTAAATATGTAATCAGTGTATCATGTCTTGTTTGAAACCTTTCAAGGATTAAATACAAAAACTCCTCCCTGCACTATAATCACTTCAAAAGCAGCGGGTGTAAATGAAATGTGTACTGAATGAGTTTGTCTTGGGGTTTTTGACAGGAAGATTAAGGGAAAACCTTTTCCCCTGCTTCTCTGTATAGTAAGGTAGTGTCAGTGAATTCAGTTTCAGTTTTTTCATTGTTCAAATAATAGTTTGACATATTGGGGAATACATTTATTCGCTTCATACCACTCAGCCGGTTAGCTTAGCAAAAAGACTTGATATGTGAAACTTGTGACCAACAAGCCCCTTTAAAGCTCCCTAAACATATCATGATTGTTTAAAGGGGCCCTAATATGCTAATTTCCAGGTTCATATTTGTATTTTGTGCCTTTATTGTGACATGCTTTAATGTTCAAAATGTGCTTTACTTTTCTCATGCAGCACCTCTTTTCCCCCACTGTCTGAAACCAGAGTCCATTCAACTTTGATTTGTTAGCTCTTTTATGATTGGTCAACCGAGGTTTCACCCCTTAGCCAATCCCGTATAATGTGTTGGATCGCTAGCCAAAATAAGAGTGAGTGTTATTTAGTGATGTCACTATGTCACAGAAGTAAACAAAGGAGTCAAATGGAGGCGTTTCAGGCAGGGGGGGAGAGAAACTCCCTCTGGAGTGAACTTTGGGATTGTAGACTTTGCAGACCAGCGTGCAGAAAAACCTATAAAAACACACTACAGGAAATGGAAAGCCCAAAAAAGCATAATTCCTTTAACTCAATGCATTCTACCTAAATTATTTGTGATGCATCAGTGAGATCTTGGTCATCTAAAGATATAGGCCTACTCATTAAAAACTAATCTGTATTTTAGACTGTACAATACTGAATGTTCAGGTCATAAAATGAAGAATACCAAAAAAGACAATGATATTATAAATACAGAATGTTATAGAAACACTGCGGTGATCCTTGGCAGGTGTTAGATCGGACTACTGTGTATTTTAGGAAACTATTTGAACTCTACCAGAATAGTTCTGTATCTCGCAAGTGCACGTGGAGTGAGTCGGCTCGGCTGAAATAAATCTTTCAGAACAGCCTAAAGCCAACTGGCACTCAACATACATAATGTAATGATTCGTCATGTTGCCCATCTGCTGAACTCATATTTCATACTGCAAGTCTGATCCATTCTGTCTATCAGCCGTGTGACTCTATGCTCTGCTTCAATACCCTGAAACCTGCTGTACCGACAGCGGTGACCTCATGTGGCACGCAGCCTTCGCTCATCACTTTCTATATAGATTTGTATTTACATTTCGGAAAATAAAATGTATTTCTTTCAGGAGTGTCAAAACTGTTTTCAAGTATTAATTTGAGGTCAATTTCATGCTGCTACTCTACTTCATCTGGGAGGGAAATATTGTATTTTTTACTCTACTGCAGTAGTTTTACTTATTTACTCTTAACCTATGATTTTATATACAACACATGAAGATAATACAAAATGATTCATTATAAATTAAGGAAACTATGAGCTAATTAAAACAGGATTTACTTCAACAGTACAATTTATATTCTACTGTTAAGCCCCGAGCCTGTTTTTCAGGTCTAGGCTCGAAAATGACATTCCCAGAACAAATGACCATATCTTTCCTCCTAAAAGGGTTAAATTAATAATCTTTTTTCTCAAAGCAAGGTTACATCTGTGAGTTGGATGTAGAAGTGTCAGAATCAATATAGATGTTTTTATTTTAAAGTAAATTCAGATTGAACACAGTAAAAAAACGTAAATGATTGTGTCTGTCCAAAAAATTAAAATTACTTATAGTGAAAACCACCCTTGAACGATGGGATGGTAGACTAAAAGCTTTAGGAATCCAAACTACAACATATAATAAGTACCCTGTATCAAGATTGATGCAAAACAAGTGAAATTTGACCTTTTTGGAGAGATTTAGCAACAAAAAAACACTTCTGGGGTCATTTGGGTGGATTTGACCTATCTCTGGCCCCCTTGCTCGATTTTGCTGATTGACATCTCTTTCTAACCGTCAGAGCCAATGGAATAGAGGGGAACTCCCACATACTCCTTATTTAGTAATGTGTGTGTGTGTGTGAGACTGACGCATAGCCAAAACCGGAAGCTGCGATAACTCTGGTGGCTACCATTAGCAGCTAACTTTTACTCTCCGATGTTACATATAAATGGATTATGGATTATAAATAATTATTTCAGTTCCACTGAAACATTATCAACCTATGGATTAACCGATTCAGCCGCGTTTTTTCTCGTTTTTTTTCTCGTTTTCATGCTATTGAACAAGTCTTTTGATCAGATGACAGCTACGGTGAGACGATCTCCAGTTAAAAGCTCCGTAAAGGTACGTGTTGTGATGTCTGAGTTTGCTTCCCCTGTCACGAGTTTGGATCGTTCAGTGATGATACTATATACCTAAATGATCTGTGGAACCTCAGCTTTAATCGGATATCTTGTATGTGCAGCTATACGAAGTAATAATAAGGGTATCTTTTATCTTTGAGTTCTGTGCCAAAGTGCGTTAGCATTTTTCGCTCAGGGGTCATTTAGATGCTTCTTATGAGACTTGTGTTTTGTTTTGGTAAAATAGTTGTGGGTCATTCCAGAATTGGAGGACATTTCATGTCCCCCATATAAAAAATCTAATAATCCATGCCCCAAAATGCTAAAACATGCACTTGTTGTGTGTTAAACATACTTGTATTGAGACAAAATGTATATAAAGTTGTAGAAAAAGTGGTTTAAAAATATTATTTAATGATCAACAATAGCTCTCGAAACATCCCCTAAATGGCATTTTTCTCTTGTCCCCGCTTCTTGGTGACCAACTTGCATGTCAAATATAACATTTAAAATAGGGATTTTATTTACTTTTGTTGGTATTATTCTATTGATATATGTCTCTTGTAATGGTAAAATCAACTTGTTAAATCATAAACATATTTTAGATAACAGTAATTTTGCACAGAAGGTGTGTCCCTCACATGCGTTCAACCCTGTTACCCAACCTTTTTAGATTGGCACAGGAAGTGAAACAACTGTAAATCAGATGACACAGTGGAAGTGACCTCAGCAAGCCATGTGCTAGTGCCATGGGTAGACCAAAAACTCAGTCCTCTCTTTTATTTTTCATATTTTTACAATATTTCAGTCTTAAAGAGTGTGGCACTCTGACCCACTCAACCCTGTTACTGATATTATCAGAATAAAGCATATTCATTTCAAAGTATCTTTCTGCATTAGATATTCAAGTTTGTCATTGCCTTGAAAGTAGTATTACATGCTACATCTAGCAATAATTCCTGAGGTTAAAGCTCAAATTAGCATTGATTTTCAACCCTGTTACTATAATTAGAGTAATAGGGGTAATTCTTCATTGGAAAATATTAATTTGATGCCTAGCTGGGCAAATCTTTTTTTGATGGTTTATTATCTGTTTTTCCTAAATACATAAAAAAAATTATAAATAAAAAGTTCATTTTTCAAAAATGTTGGTGTCTAAATTGTCCTCCAATTCTGGAATGACCCTTGTATCGTCAGTTAGCTGAGATTATTCCCGTTAATCTGGTATAACACATTAATAGGTTCTTAAATATTAAGATCCCCTGAGACACAGTGTCGTGAAAAACAAAACAAAAGGACCCGCCGAGGGGGTCCTTGGGGCTTAGGGGCTATTTTTCTGCCTTGTGGTTTTCTGCATTATTAAAATGATAATTACTGTATCTGAATACTACTAACATTTTGAGCAAATTAAATCGAATTGATCTCATTTTACATGGATGATATTTACCTATGCCCTATTTCCTCCTTCCCATATCTAAAAAATCCAAAGTGCAAAATAATGTAAACATGTATTTCACTCCATGGCAAACTATTAGAATCATAAACTTCATATGCTCACATTAAAGCACACACTTAAACATCATACTTGACAATTATCATAAATGTAAAATAAACCAACATAAACTAAGTGTCCAGGTTTTGTACTTTCCCTGCAGGTTAGAGTCTCACAATCTGTTGCAACTGCCTGTCCTTGACAAATGACTGTTTTGAGCCGTCCTTGTTTACTTAATAAGTAATGATTACATCGGGGGATTCTGCTCCCCAAATGGCTCAATCATTCGCAAGTGACTGCTGCTGAATCTGATATAAGGAGCGGTTGGAAAACCACAGTAAGTTTTACTTTGTTACTTAGGGAATCTAAATCTTGTATATGGACAAAACTTCTATTATTATTAACAAAAGTCTTATTTTGTTACTCGTGTACATACATTTTACTTTAATGTTCATAAGTTTTATTTTTGTTTATGTTCATGAACATCATACACTGGAAATAATTTGTATGTTTTGCAGTGCTGAAATACCTCGAGATATTTGATCCATTTGATCCATTTGTTATTTTTCTTGATCTTTAACTCTGTGTCCTCTTCTCCTAGAAATGAAGTCCTGGTGTGCCCTCGCTTTCCTCTGCTTTGCATATTTCTTCCATGGCGCTCTCTCCTGTCCGCCACTTTGCAAATGCTACCACAGAAGAGCTGAGGTGGTCTGTAATGCAGTTCCCCTGACAGAGTACCCCTCAGAGGGATTACCGAAGAACACCACCATTCTGACCATCCAGTTTACAAACATCACCTCGATCTCCGAGCAGCACCTAAACGCCACGCCTCGGCTGCGAGGGCTGCACCTGTACAGTAACCACCTGCAGAGCCTCACCCCTCATCTCCTCAGAGGCGTTCCTCTCCTCAACACGTTGGATCTTACAGGAAACAGACTGAGCGACCTGCCTGAAGGCGTCTTTAACCCCGCCCCTCAAGGACTTGGTGCTGAAGAATAATCGTATTGAGATGGCGGTGCCCGAGTGGCTCCCTGATAACTGCAGCATCACCTGGTTGGACTTATCTGGGAACAGTCTAACGAAGGTCCCGACTGCTCTGCTTCAGAAGCTGCCCCACCTGGAGACACTGGACATCGCCAACAACCGTCTGGAGAAGATTTTTGCAGATTCTCTGGTCCCACTGACCAAACTAGAGAGGCTGAACCTGCAAAACAACAAGCTCGAAACCCTGGATCCATCCGTACTCCATAGCACCCGTAACCTCACCTATCTGTTCCTCTCTCGAAACAAACTCAACAAACTCCCCCAAAACGTATTTCAAGAGCTCACTCAGCTCAGACACCTGAGCCTGGATGACAACCAGCTGAGCCACATCCCTGCAGGTTTGCTGGAGCCCTTGATTTCTCTGGAGGACGAGGGGCTGGACCTGACCAACAACCCCTGGCACTGTGACGGGAAGGTGGAGTACCTCTGGAGGTGGCTTCAGAAGAACAAGAAGAAGGTCTTCCTGCCAGAGACCATCACATGTTCCCGCCCACAGCCTCTGGCAGGGCGCTCACTAATGTTGCTGACATTAAGTGAACTAAATCTGTGGTCTTAACTTTTTCCATCCTCATACTGGTTACAATCTATTAAATGATATACCCAGTTCAGCTGTCTTATTTTACAATCACTGAAACATGTTCTTTTGTCAATATCCCTAAATGTATTATTGAATATGGTGCGAGTAAAGAAAGCTTCTAAGAATTTCTGTCGATCTGTTAATTGCGCACAAAATAGGTTAAGCCAAATATGACGCAACAGCCACAAGACATTTCGCTTAGCTTAGCATTAATGCTGTGAGGAAAACTTGGCTATATTTGACGAATTCCCTTACAAACACCATGAGACTTCATCAAATCATCACCATTTTGTATGAGGTTAGCAAACCAGATATAATGTGTGAAGGGAATACTTTGCATACAATTTAAACCACTGTTGACTCGCACTGACAAGAAGCGAGAAGTGTGAGACTGTTAAAGCCAGTGGCGAAACTATCGATGGTGCAACGCACCGGGGCCCAGAGCCGGCAAGGGGCCCATGCAACAACAAAAAATTCCTTTTTTTTTTTTTTTTTGTTTTAATATTCTTTTTTTATATATATATATTTTTGGGGCCCCAATGGCATTCACCGGTTCACGCAGTCTTCAAAGTAACCAAGCAACCTAAATTAATTTGTAATTTCTCTGTCCAATGACCTTGCTCTCTTTCATGTCATGTCACCGTTTAATCAACCTGAACTGTAGCTGGCAGCAGCAAGTTCGGTAGCATTATAAAAAATGTAATAGCTTGCATTTATAATT
Organism: Pseudochaenichthys georgianus; assembly: GCF_902827115.2. NCBI lineage: Eukaryota > Metazoa > Chordata > Actinopteri > Perciformes > Channichthyidae > Pseudochaenichthys > Pseudochaenichthys georgianus. The sequence goes on from NC_047526.1 coordinate 25,659,425, forward strand.
TGCAGCAAACCAAAGCACAAGAGCGGCACTCAAAAGAGAAAGGACAAGAGAGAACGTGCTGCTGAAAAAGATTTAAACAAACTACAAGTAGCACAAAATAAGGCAGCACGATGTGCACTGCAGTGCTCCTACAGAACCAGTCACTGAAATGCTGGAGACACTGAAATGGTTAACTGTCAGACAGAGGTCAACTTATATTTTATTACATTTTGTCAGAAATATTACAGTGACTCACTCACCAGATATATTATCACAAAGGTTTATAGCGCAATATGCACAACATAACTATCAAACACGACATACAATAGAAGGAAGGTTTGTATTAGCCAAATCTAAATCAAATATGGGACAGAAAACAGTCATGTCCAGAGCCATGATCAGCTGGAACTCTTTACCGGTTCACATCATTCAGGAAAATTCTCAAGTACATTTCAAAAGGTTGCTAACATATTATTTAAGTATTACAAAGTAAATTTGAACTGTGCCTGTGGCTATGTATGCATATATTATTATGTACACTTATTTGTATTTACTTTTGTTTGGCCTTAGGATGGTGATACATTGGATAACCATTTTAGTTTCACTTAATTTCACTGTAAATAGCATGAAATTATGAGCTGTTTTGTTTTAATTTTGTTGTATGTTTATGTATGTTTTGAGTGTGTGAGGACCCCAGGAAGAATAGCCAATGCTCATGCTAGTGCTAATGGGGATCCTAATAAAGACATAAAGACATAAAGAACAAGGAGATGTAATAACTAAACTGACAAAATTAGGCCGTTTTTATTATACCAACCGGTCTACATGTATGTAGGCCTACCGGCCCATTCCCCAGAGACAAACATCAAGGAAACAGGTTGAATCCTCTTCTTAGTTCGCTGTGCCGTTGTCAGGCTGTGGTGGTCTGAGGCCAGGGCAGGCTGTTGTTGATAGCCTATACATGTGGCGCTTCTGAGTGGTTGTGTATGTCCGTGCGTGTGTGAGCGCATCAGTGTGCGCTTATGTTTGGGGCGATTGGGTGGGGGTCCCAAAACAATATTTGCACCGTGGCCAATCACAACCTTGTTACGCCACTGGTTAAAGCAATAGTGTTTTAAATAGGAAGGATATAGCAAGGCATGTTTGTTAGTATGTGACCATACAACTATGCAAATGAATGCTTGTGTGAGGGTTTTGATACATTTTTGCCGTGTGCTGCCCCTAATTTACTTTATTTTGTCATGGATTTCCTCCCACTTCTGGACATTTCTCCACTGTTGAAACGTGAGGAAAAAAAGAAAATGTTCTTCCAAAAGTTCAAGAAAACATAGGGCGAGCAATTGTTATCCAAATGATAATTTTGTGGTTCAAGTATACCTTAAATAAATAAGCTTAAGAGGTGCTGGTATGCTTATTTCTGACGGAGCTGTTTCCCCTTGTTTCCAGTATTTAAGATAGGCAAGGCAAGGCAAGTTTATTTTATAGCACCTTTCAACACAAGGCAATTCAAAGTGCTTTACAAAAAACGAAAGACAATAAGAAAATGGCATTTAAAATCAGTCATTAGGATTAAGATAAGCTAATTAGCTAATGTCTGAAGCCTCACGATGAATTGACAGATGAGTTGAATTGATCTTCCCTATAACTCTCAGCAAGTAAGAAAATAGTCTAGTAATGTCGGCCTGTTAGTTGTGTATGCTCTTTAAAAGTGAAATGTAAACACCAACATTGTGTGATTATTAAAAAAGGATTGAAGGGTCAAATCAAATACCTCATTCATTCTGTTATTTTGCCCGCATTTCATTCCTGGCTTGAGATCTCCCCTGTACGTTCTCTCCACCATCTTGAGTCACATTTGTCACCCTGAGGGTTGGGTTCGGGTGACTTGACCTGACGGTAATGAGCTCTTTGCTCAGAGCCAGAATTGCACTGGTGTGAGGAATTTGATCCGTAATGGCAGCTTTTTTCTTCTCAATAAGAAACTATTTATAGGTTAAAGGACTAGCTTAGTTTTATCTGATTGGCTCTTTTGACACATTCTTGTCTGCCTGTTGTGTCGTGCAGACTTTTGTGAGGCACGCCTGCTCTCTTCTCACCGGAGCTGGCTAGGTTTGTGAATGGCACCGTGTGTGGGGCACAAAGCGAGCACTGTGTGGGAAAAGGAGTGGTGTCAGACTCACGCCAACCTGCAGAGCGCTTACGTTACTACAAGTAGAGCTATACATGGAATATTATTTACTCAGAAACACCTGAAACATGTTTAGTCTGTTCAATATGTACTGTAAATTGAAATACCCGTCTCACCAGATTTTAATCTTTAAGTTTGTGTCAAAAACATTGTTATTTTTTCTCGACCCCTCTTAACCCCTTTTGGTTTGCACCTCCTCCTCTCCCTCTTTTCTCCATGACTCTCTCTCTCTTTTTCTCTCTCTTTCTGTCGTCCAGCTGTGGCTCCAGTTGTGCCTGAGCTGAGCGGCGACATCGACACCAGCAACTTTGACGAAGTAGAGGTTGATAAAAAGGATGTCGAGACCTTTCCTCCACCCAAAGCCTTTGTGGGCAACCAGCTGCCATTCATCGGCTTTACTTACTTCAAAGAGGACCAGTAAGTGTTCAATTCTGACAAAGTATTTCAGGTTGTCGCTGTTGTTGTGCCTGGAAATTGTGTCTGGATTGTTGATATTTTTGATACACTTTGGTAATTTAACTAAATCAAAATGTAGCTCTTTTTGTGTGGGAACTTTATGTACTAGTCTCAGAAAGCAGGTTTAAGGACAGCGCTGTGCCTGTAATGCAAGAGGGAGAAAAGACAGCTTCACACCCTTACCTTTTAATACAGCCTTACAGCAGTCAGACACTGTATGCCTGTTCCTGCTCCACACTGCTGCCTTGTTCTGACAGCCCCTTTTTAAATACCTTTGCTTATGATGGAGTTTTTTAACCACTGCTCTCTTTTGGTTGCAGAAGTAGTCAAAAAAACGTAGCAGATTTATGATCCTATTGTGCTTTTTTTTGTAAGACTTTATTCATACAGCATTCAACTGATTGTGTGCAAGCAATTTATTCTTTTACATGAATCTGACAAAATGGAGACGAGGGCAAACGATGACATTGAAGTCAGTAAATGACCATCAATCAAATGTATACGGCCGCTGGTAAAGATTACGAATACATTCTTGATAATACATGAATGATGAGCAAGCAATACAAAAAAGGCTTACGGTCAGCATTTCTTGGATGTAAGAAACATTTCTGTTGGCTGTATGTATGCGTCCATTTCCATTTTTAGAATTATGAACACAGGCTAAATCTGTTGAAGCACAAATTGTCTTTAAAGATTGTGCCAAATAAATGGCTTTACTTTGTCATTATGAAGCCATGTGGCAGAGTCATGTAATGGTTCCCAGGGAGAGAGATAGTTGCCCACCATGACTAGTCCACCACCATGTTGGTAAACAGTTGGCAGACACTGTGGGTTTCTCCAAAGGTAAACTAATCCAGATGAGGAAGTTCTAATATCCTCAGTCCTTCCTGCTTGTTCTTCACAGCACCACAGTGTTTTGCTTAAGGCATGAATATAATAATGCAATACATTTGGCGAGAATATTGAGTTTCCAATGAGAGCCCAGTTGGCATAATGGTTCTGGTTTGGATCACATGCGTCACTTGGTTGTAGAAATGTGGACATGTGGGTAGTCTTGGATGCTGGTGGGGCTGGAAAGGCTCCACAAGTGATCTCAGCTGAAGACATTAACAGTTCTCCACTTCCTTCTTTATCTGTCAGGCTGCTGAAGGTAAATAATAACTGCTCTGTGGAGGATTCAGAGGAAAACTCTGAGGTAAAGGATCATTGCTCGGACAGTAAGAAAGAGGTGGGCTTCTTGTCTTAATATTATGGTAAAAGAGGACAAAAACAAACATGGAAATTACTCTTATCTAATACCATTTTTATTTTCTATCTGTCTGAGCAGCTGCTGAAAAAGCTTCATGAGCTGGAGGAGCAGGTCTACCATGAGATGCAGGCCAAAGATGAGCTGGAGCACAAGTGCAAGTAAGACCGGACAAATAACAATACTGACCCCTTTTTATTATGTAATACTTATTCCGAACTTATAAACTTGTTAATACAAGATGAAATAATTTGCAAATGTTTCAAACCTTTTGCACTTAGTGGATATGATATTTATAAATAATGACATAATCATCTAATTCAAACCAACATTTTAAAGTTTGTGCAGGTATAATTAAAGTGATCAATTCCAAATGCACATTTTATTATATAGTATAATTACTCAATTTGATTTCATGTTGTGTGCTATCCAGTGTTGAAAGCAGAACATGTTCTTGAATGCTTAGTGACATCCCACAGAGATAGAGATTTGAGACTTTCTCATAATGGACAATGTTGACAGAAACAGAAAATAAAATCACTTTTAACCATAATTAAACAAATAGTACCATTGTTATAGTACACTTTATTCAATGATTTGTGGGAAGAAGTCTGTAATAAAACTGTTATTTCTTTCCCAGAAATGCCAACAACCGTTTAGACAAGCTTGTGGAAGAGTTAGACAAGGAGGTAAGGATGGATTGATCCTATTTAATCCATATACATGTGATAAAGTAGGTACTTAATTCCACTGACACTCTGTGATTTCCCCCATTAGATGAGTAGCAGGCAGAAAGTGGAGGCCTCGCTGAGGCAGCTTGAGCGAGAGCAAGCGCTGCTGCAGCACCAGAGCGCTGAAAACCTACGCAAGGTGGATATGGAAGCGGACAGGAAACGCATCCTGGAGAACGAATGTGAGCGCCTGGGGAATATTAAATCTGAACATTGAGGCATGAAACTCCCCAAAAGGATTAATAAATGCATTTCTTATTCTTAAATGCAATGGTATTTTATCATACGCAGAACATATTGCTGTCAGAATCCATGTAGGTCTTAATTTGTTCTAATTTTCATATATTTCACTTGCAAAATAGGTCTCACATAGCAGTCTGACTCCTGCAGTTGATCATTAAACATTTTAATTAACCACAAGGATATATGGGAGCTCCACATACCAGTGTTCCTTTCACAGTATATATGGTTTTATGTGCTGGCTATTAGTCGGTGGTGTATTCCGTATCTTCTGAATGTGTTATATCACATACTGCATTAACTCTTATGTGTCGGTATCTTCAGTGAACCTTCTGAGGGACCAGCTCGAGGATCTTAGGAAGAAGAACCAGAATTCCCAGATCTTCAATGAGAAGAACATCGAGCTGCAGAGACAAGTGAGACAAGAGCCTTTAACTCCAGCTAACTGTTTTAAATTGCTTCACTGTAGGATACATATTAATGTAAATCAAATATTCTAATGTTATAATCCGTGTTAAAGCAAGAAACGGTTTGCTTTATTCCTCTGCTTTTCCCTCATTTAAATCCCTTTACATTTTGCTGCTACGCTGACCCAGTTTAGCCTGCAGGGAAACGTTTCATCCTTCCTGTTTCTGGTCTGTAGCTCGAGGAGGCCAACACCGTGCTGCTGGCTGAGCAGGAGGCGGCAGCGCGGCTGAAGAAGAGTCAGGCAGAGGCGCAGAAACAGGCTCAGTGCCTGGAGCTCAGCCTCAGGGAGATGCAGGAAAAGTGCAGCCAGCTCGAAAACAGCAAGCAGGAGCTGGAGAAGCAGCTGAGGGGGCTGCAGGCCGAGCTGGAGGAGGAGAGGAGGGGCCGCAGCATCGGAACCGAAACTATTACTGACCTGCAGGGTGAGACTTGGCTTTTAAACTTCACCTAGGCTTTAAGCTAACTACTAAACATTAAAATGTATCTGTCTTTTGTTGCTACATTGACTGCTTTGTAATAAAAGTAACATTGTCTAAGTTAAATAGTGCATTGGAACTAGGACTGCCCAAAGTGGGGCCCATGGTCCAAAGTTGGCACACAGGTGGTTTGCTCTTTCCTGTAGTGAGTTATCTAGGTTTGTGTGCATGCCTCAAAGGCTTATATCACACACCCCCATTCCTTCATTGGACTACTTGTTTACTTCTTTTACATTATGATATCACTATGTAACACCTGCGGTTCTATTGGCTCGCACTCCAATACATTGTATGGGTAAAGCTTAGGGTCGGGACATCCCAAGGCGGTTGACCAATCACAACAGAGCAGGACAGCTAACCAATCAGAGCAAACTGAGCTCTGGTTTCAGACAGAAGGTGAAAAATCTAAAATAGGGGCCATTTCTGAATATTTTTCAAATGTGTCGGGTTGCCAAATGATCTTGATATTTTTCATGATCTGAGCTTGGGGGGGGTAAAGGAAGTCAAAGGCATGAGGAAGACAGTGGCACAGAGACACATATATTACAATTAACTTTGGATCTAGGAAACATAGCATCCATTTTTATTTGAACAAAGCAATAGAGTACAATAGTTATGTGCTTTTTGGCCTGTGGCCCGCTATTAAGCTCCAGTTTTGGACCCCCCCCCCTGACACCTACACAAGGTCGGCCCACAGTCTTTATTTAGATGAGCCAATCAAAAACACTGTTGAAATGTGGTTACATTTGTCTTTAATAGTCATCCCCGAAGCATGCAGCCAGATTACTTCCAAAATCTAATATGCATTGATTAAAATGTTATAATGTTAGTCAGAAAGGTTCATTCACTGCGATAACTGCAGGTAATCAAACTGTGATCTTCATTCAGTAAACATTACTCAACTTGGAGCTGGAGGCTTGGTATTAGATGTGAATCATTTTTGGACCGGGCCTTGGGAAATATCAGATCATAGGTGGAAACATCTATTCAAACGGCCGAGAGTGGAGCAAGAGGCTGTGAAAGCCAAACACGGAGCAGAGCCAGCACCTCTTGTGAGACGATGTTTGGAAACGTGCACGTGCACACGTACAGAGAGTCCAGTCGATGAGGTTAGAGGGGACACAGTCAAACAAAAGTGTTGCCTGTTTGCTGCGATGCCTCATGCTTTTTTCCTAGTAACACTCTCCATGTGGGTGGAGTTAGTTGAAGGAAAATAAACATTAAGAGTTTTTGTTTTTCACACTTTGGAGGCTGAACCTGTGCTGGAGTATCATATCTTACCTAGAATCACTTTAGTTTGAAACTGAGCAGTTCAGGTGCGTTTTCTTGTAGTGTTAACTCTCACTGGAATACATTTATTCCTTATTTAATTTCCTTATGTCAATCAACCTCAGGACGCATCTCTGGCCTTGAAGAGGAAGTAAAAGAGGTGAAGTCCTCTGTTTCTAAGGTCCAGACTGAAAAGAAGCAGCTACACGACAAGCTCAACGATCTTGAGAAGGTTGGTTGTTATTTCTTATTTCTAAATTCCAATTCCAGAATGGAGAATTAAGGTTAGTCAAGTAAATGTTCTCCTTTCGATCTTCATTTTGACGTTTCTAGATAGCATTGACATTGTTATCCAACAACAAAAGTGCACCATTGCCTGTTCCCATGCCAGTTATTACAGCACAAATAAATCCTATGTATCGATAGCCATTAAAAGACTGTATAATAACCCATTTGAATCCATAGGAGAAGAGCAACCAAGAGATCGACCTGACGTTCAATCTGAAGTCGCTCCAGCAGAGTTTGGAGCAGGAGGAGGCCGAACACAAAGCCACCAAATCCAAGCTCGCAGATAAAGACAACATCTACGAGTCCATCGATGAGGCAAAGTCTGAGGCCTTAAAAGGTGAGCTAGTAGGAGGGGAAATAAGTGAAAGATGAGCATCAGCATGTGTTCAGGAGATCAAATTGTGTTTTACTTATCGTATGATGGACGAAAAGTGGCTGTAAAAGAAACAATACATCACATATAAAAGATTAATGAGTGAGTGATTAAGTAGACATTGAGACACTGCCTTTCCTAACAGAAACTAAAACATCCTGGCTTTCCAATACAATACACTGCCCTCTGATTGTCCTCCTGAACATTTATTTGGTGCTCCAAGCTGTTTTAAACAAAGACAACAACAAATTGTTTTGTCAATACCGTGGTATTGAGTGCAGGGTGGATTATCCCCTGATGGATTTCATGGTGTTTTTTTCAGAGATGGAGTGCACTCTGCAGGAGGAGAGGAGCCTGAAGCTGCAGGTGGAGGCGAAGCTGCTGCAACAAGAGAAGGCCCACTCCATGCTGGACTGCGACTACAAGCAGGCGCAGCAGAAACTCAACGAGATGCAGGCGCAGAAGGATAAACTTTCTCAAGAAGTTAGTCCCAGTATTAATGAATTAATCACTTTATAGAAGGTAAAACATTTTTATTTTTTTTATATATTTATTGAATTTCCACAGGGAAACACAAGCAAGATAAGAAGGAGCATGATACCAATATGTACCCCCTATTTTCCACTTATCCCAAACACTGAACACATTCTCCACACATGCAATACAATAATAAAAAGTATAAATAAATAAATGACGTCAAAGAGAAAAGAGAAAAAAAATTATAATAAATAAGTAAAGAAATCCCAAAAATAAACACATTATATAAAGAAAATTACAAAGACAGTACAACAGTAGAAGGAATATACAGATGTGTACACTGAGGGTGATAAGACACAACAATGACATAAAGTCTTGTTAGACATTGTAAACTATATGGAAATAAGCCTTGAAATCTCCGTCCATGATATTATAGTCCAGAAAAAAGTTCCATATGTGAACAAAGTTAAAGGGTTTGCGTAAAACCATTTTTGAATACTTAATTTCAGAATTCTTATACAAAAACACGTTACTTTGTGGATAGTTGCAGCTTTCCCTAGCACATTTCTCCAAGTCCATTCAGATTATTGAACTAACTAGTACATTTTGTACTCTTTTGCAATGGGCATTTATCCTTATTTTGAAACTTTTTTTAGACTAAGAATTTCATTATTACACAACTAATATAAACATTACTTGGAGCATCTGTTCTCCACATTTATCACATAACTGTCATTTAGTGCCAAAACTGAAAATGCTTGTGTGTGCGTGTGCGTGCAGGTGAAGAGTCTGAGCCTGCGTCTGGAGGAGGAGATCCACAAGCGTAGCATGACCCAGAGCGATCTGAAGATGCAGAACCAGCAGGTGTCGGTGCTCAGCTCCTCCGAAAAACAGCTCAAACAGGAGCTCAACCACCTGCTGGAAATGAAGCAAATCATGGAGAAACAGATCCAGGAGCTACGCAGGTCAAACACGCAAACTGAGCATAATGCACATTGAACACACACACACACACACCACACACACACCACACACACACACCACACACACACACACACACACAACACACACACACACACACACCACACACACACACACACACACACACCCACACACACACACACACACACACACACACACACACAACACACACACACACACACACACACACAGACAGAGCAGCTCAATGTGTTGTTGATAAATTGCTGTGGAGAATCTTTTTCATCGTATCTGGTTTGAGGCAAATGTTTTTGGCTCTGGTGGATAGTGACTGACAGACTGTTGGTCCTCTTCCAGGGAGAGGCAGGAGGCCGGCGGCCAGCTGAAGGAGCTGAAGGACCAACTGGAGAGTGAGCAGTATTTCACAGTAAGTCTCACCATCAATTTGTCTTTTGTGCACATTTTCTACACAGATATACTGCCAGAACTGCAAAACAAGTCTCAATCGATCATCAATAGGGGACTTGAATAGAAAGATATGCGACTTCATCCCAAATATGTCATGAGAAATACATTTAATCTCCAACTGTTTTCCCTCCGAAGACTCTTTACAAGACGCAGATTCGTGAGCTGAAGGACGAGTGTTCTGAGAGGAGTAAACTGTACAAAGAGGCGCAGCTACAACTGGGACAATATCAGGACGAGAGGTAAGCAGTCACACTGTAACACTGTTTCTATTATGGTCTACCAGCATACAATTGTACATTTATATGGGTTTAGTTTGTGAATATCCAACGCCCTACACACATTTATTCTAAGGGAGACGATAAAGGCTCATCTTATCTTTTCCAAATATCAACTAAAACTAAGATTAAACATACAAACTAAAATACATATTTAATCCAAGCTAAAACATGCACATGCAAAAACAAACAATATGTTAATGTAAAGCAAAGTATAAAGTATGTAAAGTTGTAAAAGGAATTAATGCATGATAAAAATAAAACTCAATTATTTAGGTTTAAGAGGTGAATGTTAGTGATAGCAACGCATCCATAGGACAACAATACCAAGATAAGATGGATCTGTTTTTTAAATAATGTACCACACTTTCCAGATTAGTGTTATTTGCCCTCTGAATTAATCTCACAGCCAAAATGGGGGAGTTGACCTTTAGCAGAATGAGTGAATCAGATTAGCAGCCCCCGATGCCCTGCAGCCAAAGATAACTGTGGACAAGAAGTTAAAAATATGATCCAGTGTAGCGCTCGCTTGGCAAATCGTGCTTTGACAAAAAGGTCATTCAAAGAATAATGTTTGTCCAAACTATAGGCAGCCTGCTTCTGACTGTGATAATAACAGCTTCATAATATGGCAATAACATTTCGTCCCACTCTTTCCTCCACAGGAGCTCCATGTCAGCACAGCTGGAGTCCAGTCTGACAAAGGCGGACTCAGAGCAGCTGGCTCGCTCCTTCGCTGAGGAGCAGTACTCGGATCTGGAGAAGGAGAAGATCATGAAGGAGCTGGAGATCAAAGATATGATGGCGAGAAACAAACTGGACCTCGGAGACAAGGAGGCCACAATCAGCTCGGTAAGATCAATACATGTTTTTGTTAGATCCAGAGCGTTTTAAACCACTTTCAAATACTTTTTTTGTTTTATTATAAGATTCCAGCTAATGATCCTGTACTAGACATTTATTTAACAAACCTATATTGTTGATATATATAAATGGCACATTTCTGACATCCTTGGCATGTTTGCACTACAAACTGCTTTACTGGTGTACAGAAACTCCAAAGGGTGACATGAATAAGATCAGAGTTTTACTAACTGGGAGGCAGGCTCCCCGGGGGGGCTCCAAACTCCTTCAGAAGAAGTTCAGTGAGTAGAAATGGAAAAATACAACACAAGTTATCGAATGAAGATCACATAGAATAGCTTATTATGTGTGATTTACACTGAACAAAAATATAAACGCAACACTTTTGTTTTTGCTCCCATTTTTCATGAGATGAACTCAAAGATCTAAAACATTTTCTATAAACACAAAATAACCATTTCTCTCAAATATTGTTCACAAATCTGAAAAAATCTGTGATAGTGAGTACCTCACAGGTGTGGCATATCAAGATGCTGATTAGACAGCATGATTATTGCACAGGTGTGCCTTAGGCTGGCCACAATAAAAGGCCACTCTGAAACGTGCAGTTTCATCACACAGCACAATGCCACAGATGTCGCAAGTTTTGAGGGAGCGTGCAATTGGCATGCTGACAGCAGGAATGTCCACCAGAGCTGTTGCCCGTGAATTGAATGTTCATTTCTCTACCATAAGCCGTCTCCAAAGGCGTTTCAGAGAATTTGGCAGCACATCCAACCGGCCTCACAACCGCAGACCACGTGTAACCACACCAGCCCAGGACCTCCACATCCAGCATGTTCACCTCCAAGATCGTCTGAGACCAGCCACTCGGACAGCTGCTGCAACAATCGGTTTGCATAACCAAAGAATGTCTGCACAAACTGTCAGAAACCGTCTCAGGGAAGCTCATCTGCATGCTCGTCGTCCTCATCGGGGTCTCGACCTGACTCCGGTTCGTCGTCGTAACCGACTTGAGTGGGCAAATGCTCACATTCGATGGTGTCTGGCACGTTGGAGAGGTGTTCTCTTCACGGATGAATCCCGGTTTTCACTGTTCAGGGCAGATGGGCAGCGTGTGTGGCGTCGTGTGGGTGAGCGGTTTTCTGATGTCAATGTTGTGAATCGAGTGGCCCATGGTGGTGGTGGGGTTATGGTATGGGCAAGCGTATGTTATGGACGACGAACACAGGTGCATTTTATTGATGGCATTGTGCACAGAGATACCGTGACGAGATCCTGAGGCCCATTGTTGTGCCATTCATCCACGACCATCACCTCATGTTGCAGCATGATAATGCACGGCCCCATGTTGCAAGGATCTGTACACAATTCCTGGAGGCTGAAAACATCCCAGTTCTTGCATGGCCAGCATACTCACCGGACATGTCACCCATTGAGCATGTTTGGGATGCTCTGGATCGGCGTATACGGCAGTGTGTTCCAGTTCCTGCCAATATCCAGCAACTTGGCACAGCCATTGAAGAGGAGTGGACCAACATTCCACAGGCCACAATCAACAACCTGATCAACTCTATGCGAAGGAGATGTGTTGCACTGCGTGAGGCAAATGGTGGTCACACCAGATACTGACTGGTTTTCGGACCCCCCCAGACCCCCCCAATAAAGCAAAACTGCACATTTCAGAGTGGCCTTTTATTGTGGCCAGCCTAAGGCACACCTGTGCAATAATCATGCTGTCTCATCAGCATCTTGATATGCCACACCTGTGAGGTGGGATGGATTATCTCGGCAAAGGAGAAGTGCTCACTATCACAGATTCTTTCAGATTTGTGAACAACATTTGAGAGAAATGGTTATTTTGTGTTTATAGAAAATGTTTTAGATCTTTGAGTTCATCTCATGAAAAATGGGAGCAAAAACAAAAGTGTTGCCTTTATATTTTTGTTCAGAGTAGTTAAAGGAGACAGTTCAGAGGTACATAAGTGAGTTTTTCTAACTTTCCCAGACTCAAAATCGAATAATGCCTCAAGACAGACATTCTTTATGTATTTGATGTAGTCATAAAATATGACAAACGGCAATATTAGTCTATCTTGGCTGAATTGTTGAGTGTCTGATGTGATCAAATAAACTAATAATGAGCTCACAGGCATCCAGAAATACAGCAAAATGTCAGGACAACTAAGAGAGGGTGAGGGGGCGTCATTTTCAGACCTTTGGCCTTGGAGTTACCCACTGTTTAAATAAGCTGATTATCAATAAGTGAACTGTCTCTAGCTAGTGGCCCTGATGTCAAATCAACCCTGGACGGATGGATTAGATTCGAACATTGACAACCACAAGAGTTGACATGATACAGTAAAACAAAAAATGGTATTGTTTTTAAATGTGCTATATCAATTAATTTATCTTGTTTGCCCCCCTGTCACCCCCTGCAGCTGGAAGAGTCCAATCGCACTCTGACGGTGGATGTTGCCAACCTGGCCAGCGAGAAAGAGGAGCTCAACAACCAGCTGAAAGACATGCAGCAACGTGAGTTAATGAGAACCACATATAGAGAACACATTTACAGGAATGACATTTCCCTCAGTCCTGGAAAACGTGTTCAAAATCTGTCTTACCTATCCAGATGATTTATGGTGATAGGGTTGTTAAAATATCATGAAATAAGTCATTCATCTATTCAATCAAGAATCCTCTGTAGAACTGCAGTATATTGGTCTTCAAAGTTGCAGTATCATTTATTGATATCTTATCTAAAAGTTATGTTAAGTGAGTAAAGTATATAAGCCCGGATTTAATATTCTTCTCTGCTGTGTATACAGAGCTCCAGAAAGCAATGGAGGAGGAGAAGCAGATGAACTCGCACAAACTGTCCTTTGAAAAGCTGCTGCAGAATGAAAGGACGCTCAAAATTCAGGTGTGTGTCTGGGTGCCTACGCAGGTCTGGAAAGCCTGGGATATTTTCTATACATTTCTACTTTCACTGTCAGACTTTTTACAACTGTTATGTCACATCAATTGTTGTTAATAATACTGTTCAGCTGCAGGGCTAGTGTTGAACTCTGGGCAAAATCACTGAGATCTGAAACTAGTTTTAAAAAGTTATCTCTCAGCCAGGATATCCCTGCAGGCTGCCCTGAGTATATACTGAATTCATATTAATCACATATGGATCCCTGAGAAGCTGCTGTGTTTTTTGCTCCCAGGCTATCAACAAGCTGACCGAGGTGATGAACAGGAGGGAGTCGGGGCGAGGAGGCCAGCGCACGATCGACACTGAGGTGCACAGGAAGGAGAAACTGAACAGGAAGCTGCAGCAGGAGCTGAGGACGGAGAAGGAGAAGCTCAACAGCACCATCATCAAGTACCAGAGAGAGATGACAGATATGCAGGCGGTCAGTATGCAGACGCGACACTCCAGCACAGCGACAAATCGCATGAATATATATACTAAGGCTGCACAATTAACCAACATTGGGCTGCCTACAAATAGACTTAACAAAACATATGTTTGGTACAGATTCTCTAAAAAAATGTTTTTCAATGATAATGAGATTAATGTGGCAATTAAAAAAAGAAAGATTCAACGTTTTATTGTCATATGCACATAAGCTACAGTGTAGAAATGGCAATGAAATTATTCCGACCTGAGCTCCTCCAACAATGCAACATATATAAAAAAAAATAAAAATCTATATACATGTAAATAGAATATGATATGTACAAGAACAGAATATGGAATTAAATAATGTACATTAAGACAAAAAGGATCTATCCTAGTCGCAATATCGGTCAATAAAATCACAATTACTTATTTTTTCCAAATTGTCCAGCCCTAATATATATATACATTAATGTGTATTATAACAGCAAACAATAGGGAATACAATGAACTCCAATTAAACAATGGTTTGTGTTTCTCAGCTGATAGCAGAAGAGAACCAGGTGCGTCTGGAGCTTCAGATGACGTTGGACAGCAAAGACAGCGACATCGAGCAGCTCCGGTGTCAGATCACTTCCCTCAGCATTCACTCTCTGGACACCACCAGCATCAGCAGTGGCAACGACCTGGACATGGGTGACGGATACCCAGGTAGACAAAGGACACTTTACGCTCATCCTTCTTTAATTTGGCCTAGTCAAATTCTCAAAGCCTGCATGCACTTCCTTCCTTCCTCTTCCTGCAGTCTCTCTTCCTGAGTTCTCACTGTTTCCTTTGTTTTCACTTTGAGTCTCTTCCAGGCCCAATTGTTTTCTGACCTTTTCCTCTTTATGCTTTTTCCTTGTTCCCCGTCCTCACTTCACCTCAAATTCTCCCTTCCTGGTCCGGCACAGTGCGCATTTCTCACTCACAAACCTCAGAATCAATGTCCTTCACCTACCAGCGCACACACAAATCTGTCTGCATCGACACCCGGCCAAACCTTCGCTCTGCTCACAATCTCTTCGACTCTGACTCTGACTCTGAGGATGAGGAAGAATACGGCAGGAGGGCGGAGCAGGGCCCCCGTCCCCTGGCCCTCACCTACGAACAGCCCCCTGAGGCTGAACCTGCAGGTGACGCTGCATGGCAGTTCAAACCTGGGATGGGGATGCAATAACACTTTTAAAATCGACCTAATATCATTATCTATCCATTAAAATGTCCATGTTTTCAAATTGGATGTTAATAAAGATTTAAATTGAGAAAGAAATACTGCAACCTCAACCCTGGTTCAACCTTGCAAATGTTCTAATCCCTTTACTCTTTTGACTTGTCACTGTCTCTGCTGTGCTTTAATCCTTTGTAATGCTCACTGCACACGTACATTAAATACTCACAGCGTGATGCTGGTCCCTTTTGGTCTAATTTATTCCTCTGAAAAAAATGGAAGTTGGTGAAGTGTGTTGAGAAAAGTAAAAAAAACCTGCTCATTTTAGTTTGTTTTTCCTCACCAGACACCTGCCACGTTGTGTGCTGGAGAATTTGGTTTTTTTAATTAGAGATTTTATATTCCTTGGAGCTTTCTGCCACTTGCCCTTACGTTTTAGCGAGGAATCATTCCTTCTTGCAGTGATGAGGGTCTGTTTGAAGGAAATGCCACCATTTCAAAATGTCAAGGTGTTTTTTTGAAAGTGGTTCACATGATTAAAGGCTGTTCTCTTTGTGTTAACATCTTCCTGTTTTGTTCTCCTCGAACTAGACTCCAGGTTGCAGGGCTGGATTTCCCTTCCTACCAAGAACACAAAGCGTTTTGGCTGGGACAAAAAAGTAACGTATCGTCCACCACTATATCTCATACCTACAGATTTGTTTTCCTAGTAATCACCATTTCCATTAGAGCAATTTCCCGGTCTAACCTTTTGACCCTTGTTTTTCCTTTTCCTTCAAAGTATGTAGTTGTGAGCAGCAAGAAGATCCTGTTCTACAACAGCGAACTGGATCGAGAGCAGGCTAATCCTTTCATGACCCTGGACATCGAGTGAGTCATATAAAGCATGGTTTGAACATGTTATACTAGAATACTTGATGCTGCTACACATTTATGTATTCCTATTGATTACACGTATTATCCTGGGTCCACATCAAGTGAATCTCTCTTCCTGCTATAGAAAACTTTTTCACGTCCGACCTGTCACTCATACGGATGTGTACCGTGCGGATGCCAAAGAAATTCCAATGATATTCCAGGTGAAAAGCTCCGACATACCCGTCTCTTTCCTTTCCCTCTGTTCAGACTCAATATAAATCCGTTGTTCTCAATTCAACTTTCTCCTTTCCTTTCTTTCCCCAGATCCTGTATGCCAATGAAGGCGAGATTAAACGTGATCAGGAGGTGGCAGTGGATCCGGGGACGTTTGTGGATCGCCCCTCCTTCATCCCTCACAAGGGCCATGAGTTCATCCTCACTCTCTACCACTTCCCGTCCAGCTGTGAGGTCTGCACCCGGCCCCTGTGGAATGTTTTTAAACCCCCGCCGGCCCTCGAGTGCCGTCGCTGCCACACCAAGTGCCACAAAGATCACCTGGACAAGAAGGAGGAAGTTATTGTGCCTTGCAAGGGTCAGTATGCTCAATCATATAGAAGCGTTTCTCCAACATTAAAGGGGACCTATCATGCAAAATGCACTTTGTGATGTCTTTTATACATAAATGCGTCCCCGGTGCGTCGGGGAACTCACGCAGCATCAGAAAATAAAACCCTCTTTCTTTTCCTCCGTACCCACATCTTTTAAAAACGGGTGTACAACGAGTGGATACATATTTCCATCCGAACTGACGTGTCCATCCGAGGTGACGTCGGCGGACCCACAGAAAGTTGCTATCAGAAACAATGCCTGACGTGTTTTGGACGTAATCTCGTCTTTCTTTACATT
The DNA here is from genome assembly GCF_902827115.2 of Pseudochaenichthys georgianus. Lineage (NCBI taxonomy): Eukaryota > Metazoa > Chordata > Actinopteri > Perciformes > Channichthyidae > Pseudochaenichthys > Pseudochaenichthys georgianus. Next base: position 25,676,524 of record NC_047526.1, read on the forward strand.
AGCAAGCCTCGCTAACACTCAGAGCTAACCTGTACTGCAGAGCACGTGTTTTTAAAAAGCAGGAAATAAAAAAGGAACTCACCTTGTGATAAACCCGCAAGAGAAAAGGCATTTGAGCTCCATACTGTTTCAGAAATAATCCTTGACGTGGTTTAAACAGGATGGTGTTTTATCACAGCAGAATTTAACTGTATCTCCGGTAGAATTCTGATCAGGCATTAGCTCCGCCTCCTCTTCTTCTTTTTTTTCAAGCTAAGGACCCAAGATCTGCGTTTCTCTAACAGGGCTTCAAAAGAGGGGTTTGAGCAGTATGAGGCATGGCTACAATGGGCGATCTGTTTGGTATTTTGAAAAAAACACTTCACAGACATGTTTTGTATGTAGGTATGGCCCTACAGTATATTTTTCAAATATAGCATGATAGGTCCACTTTAAGTGAACATCACAACCATTGTGCTTGTTTCCCGGAGATCATCTAACAAATATGTTTTTTTCTTCTGCAGTGAACTATGACATCTCCACTGCCAAAGAGCTGCTTCTGCTGACCAGCTCTCAGGAGGAGCAGCAGCGCTGGGTCGCCCACCTCCTCAAACGCATCCCGAGGAAACACCCGACCATTAGTCCTCCCGCCGCAACACAAAACAACCACCCTGACCCACCGCCACACCTGTCTCCTCGAAACTCCCCGAGACCCTCACCCAAGGTTTCGCCTCGTCTGTCGGCCCATCGCGGAGCCATTAAGATCCAGCCCAGCAGACAGCAGCTGTCTTCAGGGAAGCCCAGGTGAGGACAAGGAACATTTTACTGCGTACAGATATACTTATATTAAAACTCAGTTTGTTTTCAGTGTTAACATGGCTTGAATTACTGTTTTCCCACGATATGGTCATGTTAAACTCAATATGGAAGAAATGTAGCACTTGTTATTTTCAGGTTAATAATTCTACCATTTTTGAAGTTCATTTTGCATTATTATAGCAGGTATGTTGGCAACAAGGGAAAAGCTATATAAAGAAAAAAGCCACCTACACAGTGAGATGTTACCCAAAAACAGTTTTTATTAGGAGTCGCTTTGTCGTTTAATTCCTGTGAAGACAAATTGGTGAAATACCGTAGCTGTACCCAATACAACCGTAAGTCATTTTTGTGATAGTAAAACTGTGTGTGATTTTATTATTATTTTCTATGTTTTTGATTGTTAAATGTCAGATACCAAAACATTAATGTCATTATAAAGTTACCATTTACAATGCATTTACATTTGGACAACTAATCTGCTAATCTCCTAATTTCCTTTTAATGTCACAAGATGCCTTTATTTATGGTGTTTTAGCATAGAGAAACATTTCTTGTGTGTACAAATATCAGGGTGAAAAGCTTTATATTTTTGCTTATTTTACAAAATATAATTGTATTTTTCTGAAAAAACTGAATCAACAATTTTAACAAAAACCCTAATCTTGTTTTTCTTTTGATGATTCTAAATCCTGTGCACTTTAAAGGGGCCTAAATCTGTGGCTCACCAATTTGTTGCTTTAAGATTCCTGAACCATTTACATAACGATGTAGCAGCTCAAACATGGCCTCTCACAGCGTCAGTAACAACCTAATAGTAGTAGGAAACCATTTTAAGCGTTGCTAACTGCCACCATCTTGTAAAAGTTTGCTTTCTCCTCCACAACCTAACTGGCTCTCATCCCTCAGCGCTGGCCCCATGCTCCGTATCATCCTCCACTGACCTCTGACCCCATGCTCCGTATCATCCTCCACTGACCTCTGACCCCACCTTTCTAACGTCTCTCATGCTGGGAGACTGTAAGTAACAGAGCTTGTCACGCCTGTCCGTCTCCATAACGATGTGCTGCCGTGTCCATTAACACTCACCCCGGTATAACAAGTACTACTCAATCAGTCGGTTAACTCCTCGCAGCTCTACACTGCCCCCTGCTGAACCGGGCATGTATTACCCTGGCAGTTTATGAAGCTCGATAGGCTTTTGACCCTTCGGTAAACCTCATACTTACTTTTCAGATTGCTTGAGTTCGGCCTCAGAGACTGGAGTTGGCCATTGGATGATGAAGATGATGATGATGATGATGATGATATGTTCTTCTGAATGAAGTGAAAGAGGGGGGTCAGAGGGTAACTGGACCTCTGCATGTGTTTGCCGTGTGCAGGCAGCCTTACTGGAGACAGAGACATGCTTTGTTGTGATTTCAAAATTGACAGCTGAGTGGAAACATGAACTCTATGAATGTCATCGTGGCTACAACGAAAGTAACAATTATGTCTGCACTAAGCAGACATTTTTGAGAATAATGATTTGAGGATTGGTCTGCATGTTTGAAGTCAAATATTAAAGAAATAGTTGGTAATTTGGGGAAATACACTTCACTTTCCTGCAAAAAGGTAAGTGATGGTACCAGACACATATATGTACATTCAATAAGAAGCTGCAGACAGTTAGCTTAACTTAGCATGAAGACTGTAAACAGCTAGTCTGGCCCGTCCACAGGTTACACATTTTGCCTACCAGCACTCTATCTCACTCAAGCAAAAAGTTATTTAAGAATAAAATAAACCAGGCTAGTTGTTTCCAGTCTTTTTACTAAGCTATATGTCTGCTGGTTGTATCTTTACTTTACTACTGTGAGTGGTATCAATCTTCTCATTAAAAAAGCAATACGCATATATTACAAAATGCTTTAATATTTAACTTCTTTCAAACATGCAGACTGAAGATGAATCCGTCTGCTCTTTTTGCATTTTACTCATGCATTGTGTGGCTACTGGAAAGCTTCCTGGTTTAATATGTGTGGTTCTTGTGTGGGTGTGCCTTTTGAAGTCCAGCCATTCTGTTGGTAGCATCACCAGGTGTTCACATCATTTTCTTTCTCACCCTTTTCTCTCTCTTCACAGTTAACCCTGGCTCATCAAAGATGTGTATTTTCATCTTTATGGATAAACACCTGCAGTCTGGACTCAGTGCCTTCATGTGTTATTTCATCAGGACAGTAGACTGAAAAGAACCCTGCTAATCATGGACAGAAACATTCACAGAGACTGGCTGTCGTCATGAGAACTGAGGCTGCCTTTGTCATTTTAACAAGATGAAAATGAGCAGTCATATTAGAGTGAGACTACATCCAAAGAAAAAGTTTTTAAAAAACGGATTAAAAGTGCTTTATTTATAACCATCATGAAAAAACATTGGCGTTTTATTCTGTCAGATGCAGTGGATGACATGGATTTATGTTTGTTAGGCATGTGTGTGAACATTTGTATATAGGATCAAGAGGTCTGTGTATTGTAACACAGAAAGCGTAGCTCATAGAATATGATTATTTTTATGGATGTCAGCCAGCAGCACATTATACAGTATGCTTGCCTTATAAATGAATAAGGTTTCCATTACACAAAGTAGACTTGTATAACATACGACAGAATAATGTGAATTGAATAGAAACCATGTGTCTGTTTCTCGCCATTCATGACAATGACATTTAAATAAAGTTCTGTAACCCTAATAATGAGTAATTCATTTGTAATGTATTGTTTGAAATCCAATGTAGAGGTTTGTGAGATTTGTCTTGATATAACAAAGCATGACTATGACCCTAAATATGTAATCAGTGTATTCATGTCTTGTTTGAAACCTTTCAAGGATTAAATACAAAAACTCCTCCCTGCACTATAATCACTTCAAAAGCAGCGGGTGTAAATGAAATGTGTACTGAATGAGTTTGTCTTGGGGTTTTTGACAGGAAGATTAAGGGAAAACCTTTTCCCCTGCTTCTCTGTATAGTAAGGTAGTGTCAGTGAATTCAGTTTCAGTTTTTTCATTGTTCAAATAATAGTTTGACATATTGGGGAATACATTTATTCGCTTCATACCACTCAGCCGGTTAGCTTAGCAAAAAGACTTGATATGTGAAACTTGTGACCAACAAGCCCCTTTAAAGCTCCCTAAACATATCATGATTGTTTAAAGGGGCCCTAATATGCTAATTTCCAGGTTCATATTTGTATTTTGTGCCTTTATTGTGACATGCTTTAATGTTCAAAATGTGCTTTACTTTTCTCATGCAGCACCTCTTTTCCCCCACTGTCTGAAACCAGAGTCCATTCAACTTTGATTTGTTAGCTCTTTTATGATTGGTCAACCGAGGTTTCACCCCTTAGCCAATCCCGTATAATGTTGTTGGATCGCTAGCCAAAATAAGAGTGAGTGTTATTTAGTGATGTCACTATGTCACAGAAGTAACAAAGGAGTCAAATGGAGGCGTTCAGGCAGGGGGGGAGAGAGAAACTCCTCTGGAGTGAACTTTGGGATTGTAGACTTTGCAGACCAGCGTGCAGAAAAACCTATAAAAACACACTACAGGAAATGGAAAGCCCAAAAAGCATAATTCCTTTAACCTCAATGCATTCTACCTAAATTATTTGTGATGCATCAGTGAGATCTTGGTCCATCTAAAGATATAGGCCTACTCATTTAAAACTAATCTGTATTTTAGACTGTACAATACTGAATGTTCAGGTCATAAAATGAAGAATACCAAAAAAGACAATGATATTATAAATACAGAATGTTATAGAAACACTGCGGTGATCCTTGGCAGGTGTTAGATCGGACTACTGTGTATTTTAGGAAACTATTTGAACTCTACCAGAATAGTTCTGTATCTCGCAAGTGCACGTGGAGTGAGTCGGCTCGGCTGAAATAAATCTTTCAGAACAGCCTAAAGCCAACTGGCACTCAACATACATAATGTAATGATTCGTCATGTTGCCCATCTGCTGAACTCATATTTCATACTGCAAGTTGATCCATTCTGTCATCAGCCGTGTGACTCTATGCTCTGCTTCAATACCCTGAAACCTGCTGTACCGACAGCGGTTGACCTCATGTGGCACGCAGCCTTCGCTCATCACTTTCTATATAGATTTGTATTTACATTTCGGAAAATAAAATGTATTTCTTTCAGGAGTGTCAAAACTGTTTTCAAGTATTAATTTGAGGTCAATTTCATGCTGCTACTCTACTCATCTGGGAGGGAAATATTGTATTTTTTACTCTACTGCAGTTAGTTTTACTTATTTACTCTTAACCTATGATTTTATATACAACACATGAAGATAATACAAAATGATTCATTATAAATTAAGGAAACTATGAGCTAATTAAAACAGGATTTACTTCAACAGTACAATTTATATTCTACTGTTAAGCCCCGAGCCTGTTTTTCAGGTCTAGGCTCGAAAATGACATTCCCAGAACAAATGACCATATCTTTCCTCCTAAAGGGTTAAATTAATAATCTTTTTTCTCAAAGCAAGGTTACATCTGTGAGTTGGATGTAGAAGTGTCAGAATCAATATAGATGTTTTTATTTTAAAGTAAATTCAGATTGAACACAGTAAAAAAACGTAAATGATTGTGTCTGTCCAAAAAATTAAAATTACTTATAGTGAAAACCACCCTTGAACGATGGGATGGTAGACTAAAAGCTTTAGGAATCCAAACTACAACATATAATAAGTACCCTGTATCAAGATTGATGCAAAACAAGTGAAATTTGACCTTTTTGGAGAGATTTAGCAACAAAAAAACACTTCTGGGGTCATTTGGGTGGATTTGACCTATCTCTGGCCCCCTTGCTCGATTTTGCTGATTGACATCTCTTTCTAACCGTCAGAGCCAATGGAATAGAGGGGAACTCCCACATACTCCTTATTTAGTAATGTGTGTGTGTGTGTGAGACTGACGCATAGCCAAAACCGGAAGCTGCGATAACTCTGGTGGCTACCATTAGCAGCTAACTTTTACTCTCCGATGTTTACATATAAATGGAATTATGGATTATAAATAATTATTTCAGTTCCACTGAAACATTATCAACCTATGGATTAACCGATTCAGCCGCGTTTTTTCTCGTTTTTTCTCGTTTTAATGCTATTGAACAAGTCTTTTGATCAGATTGACAGCTACGGTGAGACGATCTCCCGTAAAAGCTCCGTAAAGGTACGTGTTGTGATGTCTGAGTTTGCTTCCCCTGTCACGAGTTTGGATCGTTCAGTGATGATACTATATACCTAAATGATCTGTGGAACCTCAGCTTTAATCGGATATCTTGTATGTGCAGCTATACGAAGTAATAATAAGGGTATCTTTTATCTTGAGTTCTGTGCCAAAGTGCGTTAGCATTTTTCGCTCAGGGGTCATTTAGATGCTTCTTATGAGACTTGTGTTTTGTTTTGGTAAAAATAGTTTGTGGGTCATTCCAGAATTGGAGGACATTTCATGTCCCCCATATAAAAAATCTAATAATCCATGCCCAAAATGCTAAAACATGCACTTGTTGTGTTAAACATACTTGTATTGAGACAAAATGTATATAAAGTTGTAGAAAAAGTGGTTTAAAAATATTATTTAAATGATCAAATAGCTCTCGAACATCCCCTAAAATGGCATTTTTCTCTTGTCCCCGCTTCTTGGTGACCAACTTGCATGTCAAATATAACATTTAAAATAGGGATTTTATTTACTTTTGTTGGTATTATTCTATTGATATATGTCTCTTGTAATGGTAAAATCAACTTGTTAAATCATAAACATATTTTAGATAACAGTAATTTTGCACAGAAGGTGTGTCCCTCAACATGCGTTCAACCCTGTTACCCAAACCTTTTTAGATTGGCACAGGAAGTGAAACAACTGTAAATCAGATGACACAGTGGAAGTGACATCAGCAAGCCATGTGCTAGTGCCATGGGTAGACCAAAACTAAGTCCTCTCTTTTATTTTTCATATTTTTACAATATTTTCAGTCTTAAAAGAGTGTGGCACTCTGACCCACTCAACCCTGTTACTGATATTATCAGAATAAAGCATATTCATTTCAAAGTTATCTTTCTTGCATTAGATATTCAAGTTTGTCATTGCCTTGAAAGTAGTATTACATGCTACATCTAGCAATAATTCCTGAGGTTAAAGCTCAAATTAGCATTGATTTTCAACCCTGTTACTATAATTAGAGTAATAGGGGTAATTCTTCATTGGAAAATATTAATTTGATGCCTAGCTGGGCAAATCTTTTTTGTTGATGGTTTATTATCTGTTTTTCCTAAATACATAAAAAAAATTATAAAATAAAAAGTTCATTTTTCAAAAATGTTGGTGTCTAAATTGTCCTCCAATTCTGGAATGACCCTTGTATCGTCAGTTAGCTGAGATTATTCCCGTTAATCTGGTATAACACATTAATAGGTTCTTAAATATTAAGATCCCCTGAGACACAGTGTCGTGAAAAACAAAACAAAAGGACCCGCCGAGGGGGTCCTTGGGGCTTAGGGGCTATTTTTCTGCCTTGTGGTTTTCTGCATTATTAAAATGATAATTACTGTATCTGAATACTACTAACATTTTGAGCAAATTAAATCGAATTGATCTCATTTTACATGGATGATATTTACCTATGCCCTATTTCCTCCTTCCCATATCTAAAAAATCCAAAGTGCAAAATAATGTAAACATGTATTTCACTCCATGGCAAACTATTAGAATCATAAACTTCATATGCTCACATTAAAGCACACACTTAAACATCATACTTGACAATTATCATAAATGTAAAATAAACCAACATAAACTAAGTGTCCAGGTTTTGTACTTTCCCTGCAGGTTAGAGTCTCACAATCTGTTGCAACTGCCTGTCCTTGACAAATGACTGTTTTGAGCCGTCCTTGTTTACTTAATAAGTAATGATTACATCGGGGGATTCTGCTCCCCAAATGGCTCAATCATTCGCAAGTGACTGCTGCTGAATCTGATATAAGGAGCGGTTGGAAAACCACAGTAAGTTTTACTTTGTTACTTAGGGAATCTAAATCTTGTATATGGACAAAACTTCTATTATTATTAACAAAAGTCTTATTTTGTTACTCGTGTACATACATTTTACTTTAATGTTCATAAGTTTTATTTTTGTTTATGTTCATGAACATCATACACTGGAAATAATTTGTATGTTTTGCAGTGCTGAAATACCTCGAGATATTTGATCCATTTGATCCATTTGTTATTTTTCTTGATCTTTAACTCTGTGTCCTCTTCTCCTAGAAATGAAGTCCTGGTGTGCCCTCGCTTTCCTCTGCTTTGCATATTTCTTCCATGGCGCTCTCTCCTGTCCGCCACTTTGCAAATGCTACCACAGAAGAGCTGAGGTGGTCTGTAATGCAGTTCCCCTGACAGAGTACCCCTCAGAGGGATTACCGAAGAACACCACCATTCTGACCATCCAGTTTACAAACATCACCTCGATCTCCGAGCAGCACCTAAACGCCACGCCTCGGCTGCGAGGGCTGCACCTGTACAGTAACCACCTGCAGAGCCTCACCCCTCATCTCCTCAGAGGCGTTCCTCTCCTCAACACGTTGGATCTTACAGGAAACAGACTGAGCGACCTGCCTGAAGGCGTCTTTAACCCCGCCCCGCTCAAGGACTTGGTGCTGAAGAATAATCGTATTGAGATGGCGGTGCCCGAGTGGCTCCCTGATAACTGCAGCATCACCTGGTTGGACTTATCTGGGAACAGTCTAACGAAGGTCCCGACTGCTCTGCTTCAGAAGCTGCCCCACCTGGAGACACTGGACATCGCCAACAACCGTCTGGAGAAGATTTTTGCAGATTCTCTGGTCCCACTGACCAAACTAGAGAGGCTGAACCTGCAAAACAACAAGCTCGAAACCCTGGATCCATCCGTACTCCATAGCACCCGTAACCTCACCTATCTGTTCCTCTCTCGAAACAAACTCAACAAACTCCCCCAAAACGTATTTCAAGAGCTCACTCAGCTCAGACACCTGAGCCTGGATGACAACCAGCTGAGCCACATCCCTGCAGGTTTGCTGGAGCCCTTGATTTCTCTGGAGGACGAGGGGCTGGACCTGACCAACAACCCCTGGCACTGTGACGGGAAGGTGGAGTACCTCTGGAGGTGGCTTCAGAAGAACAAGAAGAAGGTCTTCCTGCCAGAGACCATCACATGTTCCCGCCCACAGCCTCTGGCAGGGCGCTCACTAATGTTGCTGACATTAAGTGAACTAAATCTGTGGTCTTAACTTTTTCCATCCTCATACTGGTTACAATCTATTAAATGATATACCCAGTTCAGCTGTCTTATTTTACAATCACTGAAACATGTTCTTTTGTCAATATCCCTAAATGTATTATTGAATATGGTGCGAGTAAAGAAAGCTTCTAAGAATTTCTGTCGATCTGTTAATTGCGCACAAAATAGGTTAAGCCAAATATGACGCAACAGCCACAAGACATTTCGCTTAGCTTAGCATTAATGCTGTGAGGAAAACTTGGCTATATTTGACGAATTCCCTTACAAACACCATGAGACTTCATCAAATCATCACCATTTTGTATGAGGTTAGCAAACCAGATATAATGTGTGAAGGGAATACTTTGCATACAATTTAAACCACTGTTGACTCGCACTGACAAGAAGCGAGAAGTGTGAGACTGTTAAAGCCAGTGGCGAAACTATCGATGGTGCAACGCACCGGGGCCCAGAGCCGGCAAGGGGCCCATGCAACAACAAAAAATTCCTTTTTTTATTTTTTTATTTTGTTTTAATATTCTTTTTTTATATATATATATTTTTGGGGCCCCAATGGCATTCACCGGTTCACGCAGTCTTCAAAGTAACCAAGCAACCTAAATTAATTTGTAATTTCTCTGTCCAATGACCTTGCTCTCTTTCATGTCATGTCACCGTTTAATCAACCTGAACTGTAGCTGGCAGCAGCAAGTTCGGTAGCATTATAAAAAATGTAATAGCTTGCATTTATAATTTGCAGCAAACCAAAGCACAAGAGCGGCACTCAAAAGAGAAAGGACAAGAGAGAACGTGCTGCTGAAAAAGATTTAAACAAACTACAAGTAGCACAAAATAAGGCAGCACGATGTGCACTGCAGTGCTCCTACAGAACCAGTCACTGAAATGCTGGAGACACTGAAATGGTTAACTGTCAGACAGAGGTCAACTTATATTTTATTACATTTTGTCAGAAATATTACAGTGACTCACTCACCAGATATATTATCACAAAGGTTTATAGCGCAATATGCACAACATAACTATCAAACACGACATACAATAGAAGGAAGGTTTGTATTAGCCAAATCTAAATCAAATATGGGACAGAAAACAGTCATGTCCAGAGCCATGATCAGCTGGAACTCTTTACCGGTTCACATCATTCAGGAAAATTCTCAAGTACATTTCAAAAGGTTGCTAACATATTATTTAAGTATTACAAAGTAAATTTGAACTGTGCCTGTGGCTATGTATGCATATATTATTATGTACACTTATTTGTATTTACTTTTGTTTGGCCTTAGGATGGTGATACATTGGATAACCATTTTAGTTTCACTTAATTTCACTGTAAATAGCATGAAATTATGAGCTGTTTTGTTTTAATTTTGTTGTATGTTTATGTATGTTTTGAGTGTGTGAGGACCCCAGGAAGAATAGCCAATGCTCATGCTAGTGCTAATGGGGATCCTAATAAAGACATAAAGACATAAAGAACAAGGAGATGTAATAACTAAACTGACAAAATTAGGCCGTTTTTTATTATACCAACCGGTCTACATGTATGTAGGCCTACCGGCCCATTCCCCAGAGACAAACATCAAGGAAACAGGTTGAATCCTCTTCTTAGTTCGCTGTGCCGTTGTCAGGCTGTGGTGGTCTGAGGCCAGGGCAGGCTGTTGTTGATAGCCTATACATGTGGCGCTTCTGAGTGGTTGTGTATGTCCGTGCGTGTGTGAGCGCATCAGTGTGCGCTTATGTTTGGGGCGATTGGGTGGGGGTCCCAAAACAATATTTGCACCGTGGCCAATCACAACCTTGTTACGCCACTGGTTAAAGCAATAGTGTTTTAAATAGGAAGGATATAGCAAGGCATGTTTGTTAGTATGTGACCATACAACTATGCAAATGAATGCTTGTGTGAGGGTTTTGATACATTTTTGCCGTGTGCTGCCCCTAATTTACTTTATTTTGTCATGGATTTCCTCCCACTTCTGGACATTTCTCCACTGTTGAAACGTGAGGAAAAAAAGAAAATGTTCTTCCAAAAGTTCAAGAAAACATAGGGCGAGCAATTGTTATCCAAATGATAATTTTGTGGTTCAAGTATACCTTAAATAAATAAGCTTAAGAGGTGCTGGTATGCTTATTTCTGACGGAGCTGTTTCCCCTTGTTTCCAGTATTTAAGATAGGCAAGGCAAGGCAAGTTTATTTATATAGCACCTTTCAACACAAGGCAATTCAAAGTGCTTTACAAAAAACGAAAGACAATAAGAAAATGGCATTTAAAATCAGTCATTAGGATTAAGATAAGCTAATTAGCTAATGTCTGAAGCCTCACGATGAATTGACAGATGAGTTGAATTGATCTTCCCTATAACTCTCAGCAAGTAAGAAAATAGTCTAGTAATGTCGGCCTGTTAGTTGTGTATGCTCTTTAAAAGTGAAATGTAAACACCAACATTGTGTGATTATTAAAAAAGGATTGAAGGGTCAAATCAAATACCTCATTCATTCTGTTATTTTGCCCGCATCAAAGACACTCAATACTATATACTGTACATACAAATCAGGCAGGAGTGGGAAAAGAAAATATTGATTTGTGTGTGTGGTAACATCTTTACTTTTGGAAATAACAGAAAAAGTAACCACTCACTGGTTGATGAGCTGGTTTGTTTGCTTGGTTTTGTTTGCCTCTTGCAACATTTTGTTCTGACTCATTTCTGGGAACAAATTCACTCCGCTATAAAACCCAGTCTGTGATCAACAAGAATTCTCCCGTGCCCTTAAGGTAAGAGTGCATTTATGATTTGTTTTACAATGCAGTGATATTACTTGTGACCCTTTGAGAATAATGTTTGCGTGATCCTGTTTGAATCTGCTTCTCCCACTGAATGTTTACTCTGTGTTTTAAAGATGAACCTGTGGATGTTCCTTACCTTCTCTGCACTGGCTGGATGCGCCCACTCCTGCCCCGATCTCTGCTCCTGTTCGGGTTTAAAGGTGGAATGCAGCCAGAGCTCCCTTATGAATTTCCCTGAAGGCGGTTTTCCCCCCTATACCAGTCGAATATCAATCCAATCAACCAAACTCAGCAGTATCACAGCCAGCCATTTGAGCGCTGTGCCCTTTTTAAAAAACCTCCAGCTGTATCACAACAACCTGACAAGCCTTCCTTCCGATCTACTGAAGAACGTTCCTTACTTGAACGAGTTGGATCTGACAGGAAATCAGCTGGTTAATCTTCCTCCAAATGTCTTCAGCCACGCTTCACTTCGGAGTCTTGTGCTGAAGAATAACCTGATTGAGGTTGCTGACGCTGAGTGGGTTCTTGGCAATAGTAGCCTGACCTGGCTGGACTTGTCTGGAAATCTTTTAACAAGTGTTGAAGTCGCTCTGCTTCAGAAACTGGCCAACCTGACGAATCTAGACCTGAGTGACAACAATCTGCAAGACCTACAACCTGGTGTCCTGAAGAACCTGCACCGCCTGGAGACACTGAACCTCGCTGGTAACAAATTAAGATGCTTGAAACCTACAACATTCTCCCACAACGTCAAACTATCAAAACTGTTCTTACAGGAGAATCGTCTCCAAGAGCTGCCGGAGACACTTCTCCACGGTCTTCAGCATCTTCAGCTTCTACTGCTAAATCAGAATCAGCTGCAGTATTTACCCCCGGGGCTGCTGGACAGAAACTCGTCTTTCCAGGTCATCCTAAGCGGAAACCCCTGGGTGTGCGATGAGAAGATGGAGTATCTGTGGAAGTGGCTCACTGTCAATCCTCAGAATGTCTTCTTTTTGGAAGAAGTGACATGTGCAGGACCTGAAGCTCTTAAAGACCGGAAAGTGGTCTCTTTAACTCGCCATGAGCTAGGACTGTAAATTATTTAAAATTAGTGATGAAAAAGAGTCAAAATTAATTCTGTTTACCCTTTTACATTTTAATGAAAACTTATTTCAAATGATTTATTTTTATGTTTGTATGTCAGAAATAAAATTTGCAAATCATTATGTTATTCAGCATTATTTTTTTATATTTATTATACTTGATCTCTCCATTGGTGGGATATTGTCAGCCCACAGGGTGGCGTGAGACTCAACAACAAATACATAAAAAAGCTGAATTTACTATTTAAGAAACAATTTACCTAAACGATCCCAGACAAAAAATCTATCAAGTCAAACGATGATCGTTAATATATTCTGGTTATATTGATTTGTGATGCACATCATCTCAATGATGGGTACTATAATTCAAAGTATGGACAAACTAGGTTGTTAATCATACTTTTTTAATGGAATGCATGGTCCAAAAAAAGCTGTGATCAAGACATGAAATGGGCATCAGTAGTGTTTAAGAATCGCAACAAATCAAAGCGTTCGGTTTTTTAGTTTCTTCCATTGAGTTCTTAATCCAACGATGCGTCTCACTTGGAGTTGGTTGCATCACAGATTGCTGCATTGTTTCAGTCGTGCCCATTTGTTTTTAATGATGTTGTTCAGCACGTGGGAGTGTGTGGGCAGTGCAATCGATTCTTCGAGCTTACCTCTGCTGGGTGTGTTTAAATCTAAGTTTCTCTTTCTTTAAGTCTTTCTCTCATTCTGTGTTTGAATATACACACACACACACACACACACACACACACACACACACACACACACACACACACACACACACACACACACACACACACACACACACACACACACACACACACACACACACACACACACACACACACACACACACACACACACACACACACACACACACACACACACACACACACACACACACACACACACGTCCCCAAGCCTTGATCACAGTGAGTGCAACCTAAATGTAATTTATTATTGTAACACATTGCCCTGTCTAGAGGCAGTTACTTGTGAAAATGAAATCGTGTTTATAAAAGCTCCCAAAATAGTGAAGCGTAAACTCATAGAGGTGTGATGTATGTCTTTTATTTCACCTCTCTAAATTGTATCCTGGAGGTTAAAGGGTTAGGAAGTGTGAGTAAGATAATTCCTTCTGGTTGGAAACATCTGCTTTGGGGAAAGTGAACCAATAACTATTGCTGTTCTTTTGGGAGAGACATTTAATCTCCATCTTAGTTATCCCCCAGGCTGTGATGTTTTATAAGTGTGTAATGGCACACAGGTTGTTCCTTGAATAAATGAGAATGATTAGTTTGGAATAATGGAGCCGCTCTGGCTCAGTACTGTCAGCTAATGATGACTGACTGACACTGACATCTAAAAGGTCAGGCTAACACTTGGAAATGACTGTGGCCTTTCTGACTTGGTGTTATAATAATTGAGACATTATCCTCTTTGAGTGCTGCTCATTAGCACATATCATATCAGGGCAATAATTATTTGACAAATACGTTTGAAATACACACATTTCATTTCATTTCAAACCTTTATTTATACAGATAAATCCCATTGAGATCATTGATCTCTTTTTCAAGGGAGACCTGCTCAAGTAGTTCCACATGAAACATAAAAACATAAACAGAACAATTGTATTATATTCATTTTCTTCCCTTATCTCTCTGGACATCTACAACAAATGATTTCCATTTGACTTATGCTCTATTACATTTCATATGGATATGCTTGATTTTACATGGACACTTTTATTTAACAGCTTTAAATAGAAAGTCACTCTGACGGTGGGCTGCTGAGTCAGGCTCTTCATATAAAAGTGAATATGAAATAGCAAGTAAGCCCGCAACCTATGAGCCCTTTTGATACGAGTTGAATTAGACATAAATGCGTTCCTAGTCTTTTTTTTGCATGCAACCTTTCCTGTCTAGAGGAAAAGGGTTGTTGACTCACTGCCAGCTCACACGGAGCGAGCAAATCCTCAATATCCGCTCCTCAGGAGGATACCCTCGGTCCACTCAGACAGCACGGTCTTCGGTGTAAATGTCCCGGGTTGTCATGTGTTGATATTGTTCGTGGTAGGAGACTGACGCCGTTTGTCTATCAAAATGTCTTGTTTCCTGCGCCTTCCTCGGAGCAGGATGCAGCTCTCAAAGTTAACCCAGGTGTTTCACACAGGTGCAGGGGTGCCGTAAGAGGGTGAAAAGTTAGGACGATTCGAAGGGCCCGTGACTGACAGGGGCCCAAACAATTTTAGAACATTAAGAAAAAAATGTTTAAGTAACCAATGTGATATATTTTCATGGGGCCCAAAATCCCTGGCGGCGCCCTGCACAGGTGTCACTAATGCATGGCTAATGAGTCAGCCAACGCCCCCCAACATCTCAAAACACATTTGCAGATAAGTATTTTCCATGTTAAGAAATTATAATATTTAATATATTTTGATAACAAACAGGAATATAATAGTTGTCGATCAAAATAATGTTACATACAAATAATAATTTCTATTTCAATAACTATTATACAAATTTAATATTTATAATCATAAAGTAATAATTCGTATTTATAATCATATTTTTTGTTATCATTTATTTAAAATAGTAGCACTCACAAAAGGGCCATTGTGCAGTATACTACCTTTGGTCAAATCCACTTTTGCTAAGCTAAGCTAACCGAATGCTGAATTTAGCTTCATAAAGTAGCATTTTTCCCATACATAAATTGTTAGATTGGTATCATATTGTCATCTAACTCTCCACTAGTAAAGCAAATTGGTGAATTTACCTGAATGTAAAACTTTCCTTTTACAAGATGTATATTATAGTTTTGCTCCTTTTGGCTTGAGGATATGAATGTTTCTTTAGCTATTAGAAATGAGTCAGCCATCCAACATAACTCATCCGTTTTATGAAGAAGTGTCCCTACAGGGCAGTCGAGGTAACTTCAGTGGGCTGAGGTAAAATTAATCACAGAGAAATAAATTCCCAAGGCAAAGTTTCCTCGCGTTCATTAACTTGTTCACTGCAGCGGCATCTCTGTTCTTACACCTTGAAACTTTGAAGCTCACCTTCTGATGTTATATGTGTTTATGCTCGGGCTGATCTAAGAAAGAGGTTGCAGTCTCATTAAAAGCTTACCTGGAGGTGGGTGAGAGGAGAGGAGTCACACTGTTGCTGCCTTCAGAAGCATGAGGCCATTATGCAAGCACTTAACAGCAGTATAACACTCCCACTGACCTTTATACACTTCCACACGTTCTTTTACTTAGCATTGACAGCATTTTGTTTATGCCTACAAACTAACATCCCTCATCTCGCTTGTTTAATCAATGTTTCCATTAAGCGGCTGAAGGTGGCGAGTGTGGCAAAGTAGCAAGATCACATGCATCTTCATTTATCACAATCATAGATGCATTGTATTCATCCTGATCTGCTCATAAATAAACCCTGCACTTGACTACAAAAACACAGGGAAACAAATGTGCTGTTACCTTGGTGCATTATCTCATTATTTGGGAAGAGAGGTGAGGAGATTGGTTGTTGTAAATGGCTGCACGCTCTCCAAGGAAATGGGCCATTAGAAAGCTCTTTCTAGATGGACGTTGCGTTTAACACCCTGCCACAAATCCAGCCGGCTTTATAGCGGGAACAAATGTGTTGATGGAGGCCCTCTCAATATCCCCACACAGCAACCACACGGAGAACACATTAACCCTAAAAGAGATGTAGCAGCTACTTATCCATCAATATCGGAGCTGGGAGAAAGTGTGAAGTACAAACCAAAAATATCCGCATGACAACAACATAACATTAATGGAGACACAAACAGCAGTGATGACGCATGTTAGGAGAGATGAAACAACAATGTTATGGATGTTTTCTCAAGGGGCCTTTCACCAAAATAACAAAATTCATATTTTCCCACTTAGTGTTTATCTGCATCCAGCCGTGCTGTTTATTATTTTTATTTTACCTACTCAATCTTAAGCAATTAAAGTAAAAGGAAATTGTTTTTGAATCAGACATCATTTAAAAGTTCCATTCAGAGAATTCATCAGCACTGTGTTTTTCCAAAATAAAAGCCGGGGGCGGTTTTCTAAAGAAAATAGTCATGTTTATTCAAAAGCTGCACTTAATTATAATGTTTTTTACTTTAACTAGTGCATTTAACTTGAAAACTTTGCATTTTTTACTAGACTATTTTGTCATTGTAGTTGCAGATACAGATGAATAATACAATATTTAATCCAAAATGTAAAAGATGGCATTATTAATGATTGAGATCAAAGTTAATAGAATCTTGGAAGAAATTCACAGGCTACACAGCTGCATAATTTATGTATACAGTATTTTTGTTCATTAAGGGAAGTACACATTTTAAACCAAGTCTTTTGTTGGTAGCACTTTGACTGCAGTTTATATCTAAATTAAGTCAGTGAACTGATTTATAGCAATATCTATCTACAGTATGCTCGCCTACAGCATGACAAATTACAATGACATTGCATGCTGTCGGCAATACGATGTTTTTTCGTACGAAGAAGAGTGTGTCATTTCTTGAAGATCCCCTTTCAGATATGGAGGACCCCTTCTGTTTTTTGTCATTAGCCCACCCTCAGGAAACACAACAGCTTTGATCTCATTGACATGCTCATAGCCTCCTCAAAAGAAAATCACTGACATCTCTTACTCCTCCCCAAACTTCAACCATCTCATCTGACTGAACACCTCCACTCTCTCTAATTACTGCAGCTTTGATCCGAGGCTGCTGTGAGAGGTAAAATCCTTCGAGCTACTTCCGCCGACACTATTCCTTTTGTGTCCTACTCTGTAATTTGTCTTCCTGGGGACAGCAGATTGATCCCCACACTGCAATCCATTGTAATCTCCCACAGTGACCCACGCATGGGACAATAGGGGGTGAGGGAGTTTAATTACCTCAGGGCCCAAAAGACAAGGACATAATATTCCTTCACTGTTTGATGTCTAAATCTCCTCGATGACTCCCCATATACTTTGCTATAAATCTTCACACTGACATTATTTCCCACTGAGCTCATGGATTATCTTCAGGCTCACTTTGTCATATGCTCTTTCTGCAGTGCCAATATCAGACCTTTCACCTGTTGTTGGGGGGGTTGGCGTGGAGCCTCGTAGAGCCTGCAGCTATCAAAACGTGTTCACAGCATGTAAAAACAAGTTTATGACTGTGAGTGAGAGTATGGGTCAATGATGAAGATCGAGTGGAGGTCAGGTCAACAGTGTGTGAGGGCAGGCTAGCATAAAGGTTTTTATTGAATAACTTATTGATTTGAGCATTTGAGAAGCTTCTGCAAACGTTTCTGTTTCAGTAATCCATTTTTCAGGCTTGGCTTTACATTGATTAAGGAGCTGGGAGCCAATTAGCCAAGCTTAGCACAATGACTGGAAGCAGTGGGAAACAGCTAGCCTTGCTTATTGTGTTCAAACATATATTGAGCCTTCAACCAGCTCTAAGTCTTACTTAGTTACAGTGGCGGCGCTAGGGGGTGGCTACCTGGGCTCAAGCCCCGGATGTTTTCTGAAAAGCCCCGGATGTTTCACTTAAAACATTTTTTTTAAATGTCTCGGGTGTAATATGCAGTACCGGAGTCCACCAGAGAGGCAGCCGCTGCGGGACATTAGCCTGCGTACTGCGTAGCCTTCCCTGCACTGAAGAAGAAGTGATCCTTCCTAGTGCCTGACGAGTTTTAAGCTAATAGTAATAGCCTATAAAGTTATGGATATTAGAAAGTTATTTTCATCGAAGCAGACGCCACAAGCTGCAGCAGCAGCAGCAGCAGCAGCAGCAGCAGCAGCAGCAGCAGTATCAACAGCTGACAACAATGTCATCACCAGCAGTGAAGAAATGGATGATGTTTCAAGTTTGTGAATCTAATGGTGATCTGCACTCTGGCTGACTGAGTAAGAAGTGAAAAAGAGTGATGTACTGTAACGTTAATCTTATAGCTATAGTAAACATGGAGTAACCAAGGCAAGGCAAGTTTATTTATATAGCACCTTTCAACACAAGGCAATTTAAGGTGCTTTACAAAAATGAAAGACATTCAGACAAAGGCATATAAAACAGTAAAAGATAATAAAAGAAACATTAAAAGAAAAAATACATGAATAAAAAGTACATGAATAAAAAGTTACAGTGCAGTTTAAGATATGAATAGTTCACACAGAAGTTCCACTTTACTGATGAACACAACAGCTCAGTTTCAATTAAAACCAGCGACAAAAAGATAAACCACACTAAGTCAATACCCTTATATGTTAGTATGTATACAGAACATGACTAAAAATTATTCTAAGATGTAACGTTAACCCTTCATACCTCAGTCTACTTTTAAGACACTAAAATAACGTATTCCAATTTTTATTTTGTTTTCGCGCGTGGAATTATACCGGCTCTCGTTTCAGTACACATAACAACGGAACCATAGCAACGGAACTGACAGGCAACAGTCAGAAACGTGACTCTTACACTCTTTACGTCACAAACAAAGATGGTGGATGAGAATAGATCTATAAAACGATAAGCAATGCGCCAGAATCAAGGTGAGACTATCCGCATCCTTTAAAACTCTACGCACATTCATTTCACTGAAATAAGTAAACGAATGTATTTGAGTGAGTTAATGCATTAGTTTGCTTCATTAAAGGGTGTTAATGAATAAGTGTTCTCCAGTGCCTTTTGTCCGCTTTAAAGGGGACCTATCATGCAAAATGCACTTTTGTACGTCTTTTATACATGAATATGTGTCCCCGGCAGAGATGGGGACTCGAGTCTGCGACTCGGACTCGAGTCGCACTTAAGTCGCACACACAGAGACTTCAGACTTGACTTGGACTCGTGACCAAAAGACTTCAGACTCGACTTGGACTCGTGTGTTGGGACTCGTGAACAATCATTGTGTTTTCTATTTTTGGCGTATTAAAGGTGGGGTAGGTACATTTGAGAGAAACCGGCTCGAGATCGCTAGAATTTGAAAATACACAACCGGAGATAATCTGCTAGAGGCTGCTACTTCCTTATAGAGCCCGCCTCCTCCAACACACACGAACGCGCACATGACCAATGAGGGCACGAGATATATTTGTGCCCAGATGGAAGGCTGACAGGCAGGTAGGCCATCCAGTTATTTTAGCCGGGCTCATTACGCAGACGTGCGCGCCTCTGTTACTACCTCGTAGTAACGGAGCGTCCACACTACAGCTCCAAAAATAGCTTGGAGCTGGGCGTGTCTGGAGCTTGGGGATTTTATTCAAGCAACACGGCCAACAACCAATCACATGAATCTCCCGCCCCCAACATACAAAGCAAAAACCCCCGGGGATTGTATGGGAGCAATATATATATAAACTCCCCAAACAGGCGAAAACCTACCAGTTTCCCCCACTGTCTCTGCCACCTCCCTCCATGCCTGGTTCCTCCGGTTTGTATCCCGGTAGGTGAAGAGGGTCTGGTCATACAAAACCGGGTGATTCGCTACGGCGATAGTTAGTTTCTCCTCCGACTTTTTTTGAAATATAGAAATGAACGGCGGGATATCTCTCCCAGCTTAGACGCGGTTTGATTGGCTACAGCTTCAGCTGTCAGATTTTGGGAAACGGGATTTGATTGGCTGGCGCTGGCTACTCCGGCGTCCAGGCGATGTTCAACTTCTGGTCGCCTGGGACGCCTGAGACGCCTCGCTCTGCTACCCACAATTCAGTTCGGCGAAAAAGCGCGGCTACGTGACGTCACCCCATTGAAAGTGAATGGGCAGCTTGGAGCAGCTTGGAGCTTTCGACGCTGTCGACGCTGTAGTGTAGACGGGCCGTAACACAATAGCGACCGGCGGCACATCTGCGGCTTATTATACATCCATGACCTGCGGTTGTACCGCTTGTAATTAGGTTCAACTACAAAAACTTCGAACAAAACGCCGGCGGCACCAACAAAAGGAGCGCACACTGCAAAGTCTGCAATATCAAAATCAAGGATGCTGGCGCAACAACGTCGAATTTCATCAGGCACTTGAAAACTCACCCGGAGAGGTCAGTCACATTAACGCATGGACGGTTAGCAAACATGTTTAGCTCAGCATCAGCTATGTAATGTTAACTTAGCTTGCTACTAGCTTTGTATTTGTATTACTGATTTCTGATTCTGAAGTGTTTTGCTTATAAGTTGTTTGCATTTAGCTAAAGTGTGATGTTTTTCCTCATATTGCATTGCAATAGCCTGTTTAAAGTGATCATATAACAAACAACTAATCAGTACTGATACTGTATGCTAATAGATATAGGAGTGATAATAACATAGTAAATGCTTTGAATTTCTTAGATATAGCGTGCAGTATTCTTATCAGACTGGATAGCAGCAGACAATAGAAGGCTTATTACAACCAGAAGAGACATGAGACTTTTATTTTTTAGAGACTTGAGACTTGACTTGGACTCGTGACCAAAGACTTGAGACTTGATCAAGTCTCACCCCACAAAGACTTGAGACTTGACTTGGACTCGTGACCAAAGACTTGAGACTTGACTTGGACTTGCAAAAAAAGACTTGTGAACATCTCTGGTCCCCGGTGTTCCAGGGAACTCACCAAGTGTCAGAAAACACAACCCTCTCTCTTTTCCTCCACCCAAATCTCTAAAAATGGGGCTGCAACGGATCTGATACAGACTGATCCAGATTTGAATTATTTTCTACGTCACAGAAGTGGTGCTCCGCTTAGTGGTCAATTCTCCACCTATCAGGGGAATGTGGAGTTGGGTCACGGCCGGCCATTGCGCTGGAGACGCTGTAGTACATATGCCAGGCCTGTAAGTGGCGCTGTAGTCTGCCACAAAAGCAGCGAAGAAGACTTCCCGCGCATGGTTGCCATGGTTGCCCTTCTGTTTATTCTCCGCTGTGGCTCTTTTTCTCCCTCCCCGAGGCAAGCGTTTGCTCCCGCTGCTGTAATTCAATGCAATCCCTCCCTCGCTGTAATTCTCTCCGGTAGTCCACCAGTAGATGACAAACACCCACCTCTCTGCCTATTCCAAGGAATGAGGGGACCGCCGGTCAACATGTCCGTTAAAGTTTAAATCTTCCGGACAAAATTAGAAAAGTGCCGGTCAAAGGTCTTCTTTGTTATTTATTGAGCTTTAAAACAAATGAATAATGACTCTATATAATCATATAAGAATAAAACACGGAGGACGGAGATCTCTTTTTCTCCCCCTCTTCTCTCCGCTGCAGCCCAGCAGCTGATCTCAAAGCACGCTCCCCTCTCCTGCAGGGGGGCATGGTGCAGCTCACAGAATCAGCCCCCTGCAAAAACAGGGCTGGAAAGAGCAAATAGAGCGAAATGAGGCATGGCTAAAATGCAGGATCTGTTTGGTATTTAAAAAAAAAAACTATTTATATACTTTATATAGGTATGGCCCTACAATATATTGTTCAAATATAGCATGATATGTCCTCTTTAAGGTATTATTAAGGTAGGGTTAATGTTGCTCTCAAAGTGCACCAGATTGATGCTTTTAACTTCAATATTAAAAAAAAAATCTTCCCAGGGGAGCATGCCCCCGATCCCCCCTAAAGGAGGTGACAACCCCCCTAAAGGATGTTCGGTCCACCCCCCACTTGTAAAAAAATAGCACTTTACCCCTGCACCCCCCCCCCCCCCCCCCAACAACTCCTCATTTCAATTTCAAACCTTTATTTAGACAGATAGGTCCCTTGAGATCATGGATCTCTTTTACAAGGGAGACCTGCATCAATTTAGTTCCACATGAAACATAAAAACAACATAAAAACAAACAATAGAGGACATCATATTTACATATTCCCCAACACTTACAAACACCCATAGTGTCAGAAAGCATCTCGTGCAGACGTGCCTTAAAAACATTCAGAGAAATAAAATTGCTCAATTTCAATTTGGACTGTAGGCTGTTCCAAGCAAGTGGAGCTGCGCACATAAAAGCCGTCTTACCTAAGACAGTCCTCACTCTTGCCACATCTAACAAGACCACATCCTGCGATCTCAGACAAGGCTAAGCCCCGGATCTCCTACAATCCTCAATCCGCCACTGCTTAGTTACATATTGTACCCCATTTGTTTAATCCACACACAAACGGAAATGTAAAAAGTATTGTTTTAAGGTGAGTTACATGCTGTAATTATATTAATAAACATTATTTCTGGGCAAACAGTTTAACGGGCCCTATTAAGCTTTGCTTGTGCTTTTGCCTTTTTGAACATTAAAGCATGGAAACATGGAACAGTAGAGGAAAACAATATCATTATGAAACCTGAAAATTAGACCCCTTTAAGTATTGTTGCTTTTGATTTTATTTTTTGATTTTATTAATCTGTGTGAATCTTTGCTGTCCGGTTTTTCACGCTTATCCTGTTGCTGCTTGTACAACTGAATTTCCCCACGGGGATTAATAAAGATCCATCTTATCTTATCTATGCTAAGTCCCTAACAGTTAGGAGTAAAAGTATACTTCTTGCTATTTAAAGTGGACCTATCATGCTATATTTGAAACATATATTGTAGGGCCATACCTATACAAAACATGTCTGTGAAGATCCTGCATTTGAGCCATGCCTCATTTCGCTCTATTTGCTCTATTCCAGCCCTGTTTTTGCAAGGGCTGATTCTGTGACGTAGCTTTAATGCAAATGAGCTGCAGCTGACCACGCCCCCCTGCAGGAGAGGGGAGCGTGCTCTGATCAGCTGCTGGGCTCTCAGAAGAGGGGGAGAAAAAGAGATCTCCGTCCTCCGTGTTTTCTTCTTATATTATTATATAGAGTCGTTATTCATTTGTTTTAAAGCTCAATAAATAACAAAGAAGACCTTTGACCGGCACTTTTCTAATTTTGTCCAGAAGATTTAAACTTTAACGGACATGTTGACCGGCGAAAAAAAATCGAGTTCATAAACATGTCTGTGGTAAAATATTTAGAACACACAAGCAGAAATCTGCCGGAGTCTTCTGCCACAGATTCTTGTCTTTTTCCAGGGATGGCATTGCATGCAGTCCCTTGTCCCGATTATTGCAGCCAACGACAGCACGACGTTTAACTCCCTTAGACATCCTGGCAAGAGCAGGCAAAAACACAGATGTGACTGGGGGAGATTTAGCTTTCCCTATATGCGAATGAGAGGTTGGGCAATGGGCGTGGCCCAACCTCTCATCCCCCTGATAGGTGGAGAGTTGCCCATATAGGCGGAGCACCCCTTTTCTGATGTCAGAGAAATTCAAATCTGTATCAGCTCCGTTGCAGCCCCGTTTTTAGAGATTTCGGTATGGAGGAAAAGAGAGAGGGTTGTGTTTTCTGACACTTAGTGAGTTCCCTGACACACCGGGGACACATATTCATATATAAAAGACATACAAAAGTGCATTTTGCATGATAGGTCCCCTTTAACTAACTTTAAAAAAACATGCATTTGACACGTTTCTCTTAATATCTCTGTAAATAGTTAAATGGAATACCTCGTATTGAAATTAGAAGCTCAGTTTAAAAAAGTATGTTAAAGTATATATAAACACATCTGTTATGTTGCTGTTTTGAACGCCAAAGCCTTGATATAGATCTAATTTCTCCAAAGGGAATTTCACTTTCATTGCAATGATACATCTTTGAGCCTTGATCATACATTTTTCATTAGAGAGATGTTTCATTTTTCCTCTGAAATGTCACTAGGAGTGTCACTTTAGCCCGAGGCAGGTACCCAAGGCTTAAATTGCAATAATACAAGGCTGTCACAATTTTACATGTGTGAGTAATGTTGTGACAGAGACAAGTCATATGTCCCAGAGGAGCTATAACTCTAATGACACCCTCCTAAAAAATATAGTTTTTAGGACCCCACATCCCTGAATTAATTGCAATCATTGTCGTAAGCAACTGCGGGACAAGGATGTTCCACTCTATAAAACATCATTGTCTGGGGATGAGATAATCAGCAGGGGCAAGTGTATCAAGAGCTGGTCAGATCAATCACTACGGCAACAGTCCCTCGAAGCCAATTTCCTTAAATAGATGTCCATACATTTATCAGCAGAAGAGACACAGGGCCACTAAAACATGGCTGATGTAGTGAAATGTGGGAGACATTTTTAAGTGAGGACTAACAGCAAAGGACATAAACTAAGTGACCGAGTGGGAAAGGAATAACAACTTGGAGCAGACAGTAAGCAGACTCAGTTTTATTATGCAGGTCGTTGTACACAGGAGAGCCAGAGTGTATTTATTTTATGTGTTGTTGTTTATAACCTTCTAATTAGATTAAAATGCAACGGGTGGGTTGATTTTGAATAAACTTTAACAGGCTTTGAACAAATTATTTGAAGCAGTCTTTGGACCTCAAAGCCCAAGTTCATGTGGGGACTGGCATAAATGTGAAGTGTGTTATGTGTTCAAAGCAGTCAGTCAACACAACAGTAATCAAGAAGCAACACAAAACACACCGCAACTAAATAACAATTCAAACATCACAACATAATACATTACAGGGTAACAACATGAATAAATACATCAGGATTTCTGACTTTTAATTTAAATATTCATAAGTGATTGTTTACACGGGGGACTCGCGGGGACTCGCGGGGGGACAGTCGAGTGTAAAGAAGGGATTTGACATTATTTTCAGCCCTCTGTGAAGTTGGTTTAAACAAAGCCTGAGGGAAATAGTGCTGCATCACTCGTGTGACCTTCACTGCTGAATATCAATGATATTTTGAATTGAACCTTTAGAGGAATATTTGATCAGAAGATCATTGAAACGCTTTGGCTTTCAAATCAAAGCTGGAATGATGTGGTGAAAAACATCGCTTAGCGTAAAGACTGTCAGCAGGGGGAAACGGCTAGCTGTACTGTTATTTTTACATTTCTCGATGTGCGAGTGGGCATCTATTTTGGACATTATTTAGATGAAGTGTTTCTTTTGTATCGATTCAATGTGAGACAACAGACCCACGCTGCAGGCTAAACAGTAATTCATTCCTGTTTTGTAGGCTTTTGAAACAATAACAAACAAAACTAATGGAATATAATCAGAATCAGAATCAGAATCAGAAACAGGTTTATTGCCAAGTAGGTTCACACATACTAGGAATTTGACTTGATGTCATGGTGCATACATAAAATATAAAAAACAAGAAATCTAATATAAAACACAAAATCTTATAAACCGTAGTAAAATACAGTTAAATAGCTGTGTTATGAATATAATGAGAGAATGTAATGGATTCGACCAATATAACAAGTTCATTTACAGTTTGATTGCTTTCCTTGGTTTACTGTTCAATCTATAATTATAATCAGGTATTTTCCACGAGGCAGGATCTGATGTTGGATAACTTTCTCTGAGTTTTTATTCACAGCAACTTGGCTTCTTCTTGGGGCAGCAGTGGGCTGGTAGATGTTATGGAGATATTAAGTAGGAGCCACCCCACTTTTGTTTAGTGAGTAAAGGCCACATCACCTCCTTGAGGCTCAGCATTTAACTGTGATGGCCTGAAGCCACCAGGTTTTTATTTCACATAAAAGGCACAGCAGTACTCGCCTCGGGTAACAACCTGAAAAAAGATATAACTTGCCTGCCGAATCTCAAGAGCTCCCACTGAGACTGGGCAGCGTTGAACGTTTCTTCCATATTCTTAGGCGAACGATTTTCTGCACACTGAATATTATGTCTACTGAGTCTACACTATCTATCACACATTTGCACACACTATATTATCATCCAAAGGTAATACAAGACGAATGTTATCCATTAGGATACTCACGGCTGGTTTAAAACACCCTCAGCTATCACTCAGTATTCTCCTGCTGCTGTCTTTGAGCAGAACTTTAGTGTTTGCAAAACACCTCATTCAATTTTCTGCAGGAGCTTTGATTCAGATCACATCTTTATTAGTCAGTCTTACGAAAAAGAAACCGGTTCACCAGTGAAATCTCTTTTTATAGGCAGACCTCTCTACTCATATTCCACTTCCTCTTACATTTTCCCTTTGTATAAGTCCAGGGTTATGTACCAGCAAACAGCAGATGGCTGCACTCACTGGTCAGTCTCTGGGTGCAGAGCCACAGTCATAGATTTGAAATGAGTCCTAGTTTTATTGGCACAACTGAATTGGCTTTAATGGTTAACACTTTACATTGACATCTTGAAAGAGTATGGCATAGTCAGCTGCAAGACTATTTAGTAATGCATCTGAAACAATATACTGTCAGGGCATAAGCTACTCAAAATTGTATTATTTTCTGCAGGGGCCATGAAAGTGCAGACGTGATGATTTTGCAAGAGTGGAGCAGGACAGGTGGGAGAAGTGATAAGGTTAGTAGAAAGAGAAGATGTGGAAAAAAACTTTTATAGAATACGGACAAACAGCTAATTTGTACACAAAAGTCACTTTAAGATTGGGCGTTTCTGCATACATGGACATAGAGATAACAATTAACTCATGAAAACATTGTTATAAAAAAAGTCCCTTTAATTGTAACTTGGCAGTCATGTCTTTCATCAAGTCAACGTGGCTTTTAAGCTGTCAATCTGTTTAGATACTTCTTTAGTTTCAGAAATTCATTATTTCAGGGGAATAATTGAGTAGTTGTACGTGTAAGAACAAAGAGATGGATACAGAGACAAATGGAAAGGCCATTGACGCCGTTATCATGACTTCTTATTTGCTGTTTTGACCTTGTACTCTTACTTTCTGCCATTTCTTTACCTTTCAAATGCCATGTAGAATGGAGGGACAGAGATAATATGAATAGAAGGACATATTTAATTGCATGTAATTATTGTCATGCAATTTTATCCCGCTCTCTGCCTGAATCGAAGTGCTTCAGGGTGCACCTACGCAGCATTTTATACCTAAACTGTTGAAGGAATGAAAGTCATTTGCTCCTAAAGCATGTTTTTTCTGTTCCTTTCCAATCTGACATAAGGGATATTACCTTTTCCTTCTCCTGCAGCTGAAAATATCTTTCAAACAGAGATAGTGCACGGAGGGGATGGGCTGTTAAGCCATATCATTATGCAAACATATTCTTATTCAAATGAATGTGTTCGACCATCTACTGCAGGATATAAATCCATAAAAGATATCCCATGTCTACCATTTGAGGGGAGAAATAATCTGCTTTTAGTGTGGCCTTGAGAGCAATCTCTTCCGGATGTGTTTTGAATGCCTAATATTCTTCTTTTCTATTTGTTGGTCTTATTTTCTTTCCTCATATTGGAAATCTTTGAACATTTCACTTTATTAGATTTATCAGTCTAAAACGCAATCATAATACTTAATTTTATGACTGAAACTCTCAGATATAGTGGAAATTGAAATTAGAAATGTGAAAGGACAATGTTCTTCTCCTATTACAGTTGTAAAACAATCATTAAAAAGCAATAAAGATCCTAACACCAAAGGACTCTTTAGGAACGTGCTTGCAAAACCAATTTAACTCAAGTTTGTAATGAACCTCCATTTGTATGTACCATTTGTTTCCTACAGGGATTCCCCTATTTTAGATGTGTGGAGAAGAAGATCCCCGGAATGGACACGTGAGTTTCAGGAAACATTTTGATCGCCTTAAACACTTTAGATGGCACCTAAGTATGTCTAATGTGATAATGCTTGTTAGTGTATTGTATAAAGTGTTTGAGGGTTGAGGCAGAATGTCATATCCTGTTTATTCACAGCATCCTCCGAGCCGGATACATAATTTAACACTAGATATGACATTTTAAAGTGTGATATGGAAACAAACATAGCATGCTATAGACCTTACCTTGTTAATTATTCTTCCTACATAAAAGCAAGATGTAAATACCAGTACACATAAAATAGGGAAGTAATATAATTGCCAGAACTTTCCTCGAACACACACGAACACAGAAAGGCATCTTTTTAGACTTTTCTGTGTTGCCTATAGACAGGCATCAGACATATTTTTAATTCAAAGGCACAAGAGACAAGTACAAATGTTGTCCACCATTCTTCAAAATGGACTAAAAAACTAAAAGTAAAGCCTATGTCTCAAAATAAATTGCCTATAACAACCAACATTCTCACAATGACTGACTATTCTTGTGAAGGGATAATGAGCACAGTTTTGAGTAAAGGCCCAGGAATACCTCTCATTTTACACACCCACTGAATGCTGCAGATGACCAACATGTGGGTGTACAAATTGGTGATTAGCCAGCGTATCGCAGCAGTTCACTGCATCACACATGGCTGTGCATATGGGTCAGGAAGTGTGTGTGTATGCAATTATTTGTGTGCATTTGAAGGTAGGCGGTGGAGAGGAGAGGGGATGTTTGTACACGGCTGTGTGTTTGTATATCTAAATTTGAACCTGAAGTCGTATGTGTGTTTACATGCATCTGCTGGAGGAACATTGTTCTAGTACAATACACGCCTTTGACATTCCAGCTCCCCCTGTCAGCGGTCACAAAGGCCTTTCTCCCGGGCTTTGACATGTGTGAATCTGCTGCTGGCCTGCAGAGATAGCAGAGTGCTGTTAAGGACATGAGTGGGTGGACAGGCTGTGGAGACCTGCACTGAAAAAAAGGCCATTGGATTAACATGATTTTAATATGGAAACCGGTTGCACACATTAAAAACATGTGTACTCAAAACTATTCCATTATGTTAAAGACACACAACTATATGTCAAAGAAACATGAAATTGTTATGTTCATTTGAATATTTCCTTTAATATAGGTATATTCATTTACCCTATGTTTAACCAACATAACTTTTTTATGTTCATTTTAGGCTTTTAATATGCTCAGTATATTTCATTTGTACCTGTTAAAGCAACATGATTACTTTATTTAAGCTTCACTGTAAAAAGTCTGTTGGACTTAAGTAATGAAAAACATGGAGATCGGTTGCACATATTAAAATCATGTGTACTCAAAACTATTCCATTATGTTAGAGACACACAACTATGTTATGTCAAAGAAACATGAAATTGTTATGTTAATGTGAATATTTCCTTTAATATAGGTATATTCATTTACCCTAACCAACATGACTTTTTATGTTGATTTTAGGCTTTTAATATACTCAGTATATTTCATTTGTACCTGTTAAAGCCACATTAATGTTTTGTTTAAACTACATGCTATAGTTTTCTGTTTAATCTACCTCGTGCTCAAGGGGTACATAAGATTATTTATTTCATGTGAATAGAGGCATGTCGTACATTCTGATACAGGATCCATCCTAATCTCTTATATCTACAGCATGTATCATAACATTGTAAAACAGGTTGTGTCAAGACAAACACATTTATTTGAACAACGTTCATGTATTTTTCTCAAAAAATAAAACAATATTAACAACCACCACACATCCAGATGAGCTTTTGGTTTTTCCATCATGCAGCCCCAGGAGAATTAACAAATACATTGAAAATAAAGAAATAGAAGAAATAGAAAATGTTTGTGATGCATGTACATATACATTATTGTGTTAGAACACAGCAAGGAAGCTTGAAGGAAACTATTCTCCCGACCAAAATAAAGGTTTATTGGGCCAAATGGCAAAGAAAGGCTTATTTTTGTAACTCATTCATAATAAACAATTAACAGAAAATGTCAACGCCTAGCCGAAAAAAGGTTAATGTTCTTGCAAATCCATTATTTAAATAGTAACCTGCTAATATGAAAGGGCACTTTAATACAACAAAGCAATGGCATTGCTTTGGAAAAATACATGGAAGCATAATAATGGCCTGGTTTCTCACCACATATGCACTAAAGAAAGTATTACAAATAAAAACAAGAACTGACATTTTGAAGTTAGTACATTAGTACAATCAGACCAGGCGTCATGGCCGGGCCCCATGGGGCCGGGCCCGCCCATCCAGGATTTGGGCCCGCTGTTTTAATCAAGGCTGAATACAACATTTTAATTGTTTTATTATTATGTTCAGTGGCGGCGCCAGGGTATACTTGGGTAGGCTACAGCCATACCAATAAATGGCTTAGCCCCACCATGAAAAATGATTTTAAAGTAAGCTAAATAAAGTCCGCCAACTCGCACGGAGTAAATTGCACAGACAGCAGTTAGTAAGATTGATTTCAGCAGTCACTTGTCTGGAAATACGAGATGGGTCTGGCTGCAGACCGCAGCAAGGAGGCGTTTCCTATAGGGGCGTTTCCTATAGGGGCGTTTCCTAACTTTTTTGTATCCAATAGCAACTTAAGGGATTCCAGCTGCTTTTATAAATCCTCGCAGAAGAAGTCATTCGTTCTAGTGATGGGAATTCCGGCTCTTCTTGGTGAGCCGGCTCTTTTGGCTCCCAAAGGGCTCTTCAGTTTACCACATATTATACCTTTTAATTAAATCAAATGTAGCCCTGTTTTGACTAATGATGTATATGTGTACACATATATCACTTAAATTATTCAAGACATCCTTTGTACTAAAGTATTCAAAAGTAAAAATTACATGTTTAATATAAATTATTTGCTGTGGCCAATTGTTTTCATTGCATTTACAGACCCGTGTAACTCTCTGATACCACCCAATGAATGCATTGACTTGCTTGTAGAACCACGCTACACAAAACAAATGGCAACACCTATAAAAACTATTTAAAAAAAGGGGGCTACTGTATCAACCTATATAAAGTATATAAATATAGTTTTTCTCCCTGCAGGAGAGGGGAGCGTGCTTTGAGATCAACTGCTAGGCTGCAGCAGGGAGAAGAGGGGGACAAAAAGAGATCTCCGTCCTCTGTGTTTTATTCTTATAGAAGTAAGAAGAGAAGTAATGGGTCAGAAACCCTCCTTTTTACGCCGCGGTCCAGACATAGACATCATAGCTACGGCGACATATATTCAGTTGCCAGTTACTTTTGGCATTAGGGCAGGGATATCTTTCAAGGTTTGACATAATGAATTGTGCTACTTTTAAAGCAAGCAACGATGTTTTCAAATCTGTAATCAAAAAGCTCCTCAAAAACACTATAGAAGCAGTTCCTGCCGTTGTTACGTTAGTTCAAACAGTAACAACGGACTACTTTTCTTAGCGGATGCATGTCAATTTAAATCAATGCATAAAACTATTTTTTAAATCAATAAAATCTTTTTCTAAATCCATAAAAGCATTTCAATTATTATTGGGAGTCATGTCGTTACTTTGTTGAGAATTTGGCCATGTGTAATAAGCGGGATAATGTCCACATTGCACATTGCATAATGTGCCTTCATGCCGATCTTGATACCTCCGCAAAAACTAAACAAAAAACGTCTCGTTCGCGAGCGAGAGCCGGCTCCCGTCGTTCACTATAGGAAACGCCCCTATAGGAAACGCCCCTATAGGAAACGCCTCCTTGCTGCGGTCTGCAGACAGAGTAGGCTTGTTTGAGACAAGCAAGACCTGCGCAGACCTACGCAGTTGCGATGAACGTCTTGCTAGTGCGTTGCATGATGGTTAGTCATTTTGTCCGACTTGCTCTGGAGGCTCGCCCACATGAGACTTTGAAATCTCGCTGGACAAAGACGCCCGCAGCCTTGAGAGCGAGGCGAGGCGAGTTGGCGCAGTTGCTCTCCACGAGCTGCGGAAACGAAATGCTTGATGGGAAACGGCTCGCTGGTATCTCGAGCTGAGCGCTCATTGGTGGTTTTTACCACGTGCTGCTGATGAAACTCTCCAATTGGCTGGCAAAAGTTTGTTGTTGTTTTGTGTCAGTTTTACGTCGCCACATCCATTCCCATTTTTCATCATTGTTCCACAATGTTTATCATCATGAAATTAATATCTATATATTTTATACTATACTGCTTACCGTTTTCATACTTTATATATCTTAGCATATTCATACACACTGTTCATACTGCTCACAGGCTGATATCTAGTGTATTCATACCCCACTGTTTATTCATCCTTCAATTCATTCTATATGTTATTCTGTAGATTATGTACATTACTTTCCACTTCACTGCTTGTTGCACCTGGTTAGAAGCTAAACTGCATTTCGTTGTCTCAGTACCTGTAATATGTGCAATAACAATAAAGTTTCTCTATAAGTTAAACCAAATCATTAAAATAAAATCTATTGTAATGTAATGATATGGTTTAACCTTATTTATTGAATACATCATTTAAAATGGCAAGATTAAATCAAATTACATCCATGTTGTACACATGATAAAGCTTAAAGTGGCAGCTAAAGAATTAACACAGCAGCAGGTCTGTTCAATTCATGCTCATGAAGCTTCATGTGTGCGGATCTGAAGGGACTGATCATTTGTAGCCTGTCACCTATCAGTTTTGCAAACATTAAGAGGGAGGAGCATTTCTAATTATGGAACCCAGTCACTGGTGTGGTTCCTCATCATGACTGAATTAACAAACCTATATAAAGCAATGGAGATCACCTTTGTCTACAGTGGGTAAAATGGAATTTGTGGTGCTTACACTGCATGATGGACAGGGAGACATCACTGTAAGAGTCTCACAAGACATTTCCCAAAGACTACAAAATGGTGAGTAAACAACTAAATCTGGATATGATTTTAAATGATGTAAATTATTTTTCAGATAATAGTTTAGCAGCTGCACTTATGCAGCAAGCAAGGGCTGCAACAAATGCACAAGGTAATCTATCATTTAAATCAAAAATGGTATTGTCTTTTAATGCAAATCAAACAAATGACATTCATGTTTATTGTAAACAAATATTTAATTTTCTCTCAATCACAGTCCCTTTAGATCATGTCATTCTCCATACAATACATGTGGGATTTCTATTGCATCCACTTCATCTGCAACGAAAAACGCCAACGCAATTTCCGCCATTGCAAACCCAGCCAGTCAAGCCGACTCCGAGTCCGAGCTGTCCGACTTAAGACGAGCATTTTGACACCTCCCCGGCTGCGATCGGCTACTCTCGTCTACTTTCGAGGCGAGCCGCAATGTGTCTCAAACAAGCCTACTCTATTGCTGCAGCCAGAGAGCATTGATTAATTAATAAACTACACACTGAGTCTAGATCCTGACCAAATCCTTTTTTATTGTTGATCAAATGTTTTTCAAAAATGTATTCATACACATTTAGAAAAATACAATGTACAATCACAACCAGTACAACACACATTACAAAAAATACAGAAAAAAACAAACAACAACATTCAGACAAAACTATGGAAAAATAACCCCTCCCACCCCCAGATCCTGACCATCCTTGTATTATTGCCCATTCAATCTATTATAGCATGCTAACAAAAATGGTACTTACTTTATTTGTACAGATCTGCATGGGAGACGATGGCGCGATGCAGAGCGCTGTCTGTGATTGTGCACGGGGGATGTACAAAT
Source organism: Pseudochaenichthys georgianus (assembly GCF_902827115.2). Lineage (NCBI taxonomy): Eukaryota > Metazoa > Chordata > Actinopteri > Perciformes > Channichthyidae > Pseudochaenichthys > Pseudochaenichthys georgianus. The sequence goes on from NC_047526.1 coordinate 25,710,899, forward strand.
GCAGCCACGCTGCAGCATTGGCAATATGTGCCATGTGGCAGATCAGCTCCACAGATGTCGAGTGCCAGTGGAGGAAGCCTGGCACTTCCAAAGTAGTCCAGCCGGTGTCTCAACTCTACCAACAGTGAGAGGAGACATACAACCCACTGGCCAGAGACATCGCCACTCAGGATGTAGACTGGTTCAGGTCTGCACTGAGGGGCGCACAGTGTGGCATGGCATGGCTTTTGTCACCTGAGCCAGAGCCGCGGCCTCAACATCAGGCCATTGTCACCGTGCCGGAGCTGGTGAAGGGGCATGGGGCAATTCTTGCCTCAATGCGACTGAGCAGAGACCAGCAAGCTGCCATCCAGACAGCCACCGGAGGACAGCGGACAAAGTAGCAGTTACACAGGCGGGGCAGGTTGACAGCCAGCAAGTTTGGTGCTGTGCTGCGGTCGGGACTTTCATCCACTCCATGCGCGTCCCTCATGAAGAGGGTGCTCGGGGGGTACAACTTGGACGGAGTCATGGCTGTCAACTGGGGGGTTGTAAACGAGGCCGAAGGGGTGAAGGCTTTTGTGCAGGCCTATCAGGAGACAGTGTTCGAGTCTGGTCTCTTTGTGAGTGAGTCGGTGTTTTGGGAGCATCCCCCGATGGACTTGTGCAGCCATCTGCCCTGCTGGAGGTGAAGTGTCCACCATCATTATATAGGATATATATATATATATATATATATATATATTTGTATACATATCTGTAAATTGTATAATTTTATTTGATTTAAAAGTATTTTTGATCTCTGTCTATAAACACAAACTGAGTAAGATTGACAATAAAGTTGACTTTGAAAAATATATATATTCTTTATGAAAATAGTTGACTGTTGGAGAAATGAATCCAAATGAAACGTTGGACTGAACTACAACTACGCCTTTAAATCTCTACGGACTGTTTTTCAGTGGGATGGCAAGTTCCTATCTTTAAACATGTATTAGTTTTTTCTCAGAACAGATTTGAAAAACAAGTTGCCACTCCTACAGTTTTCTAGTATGTAAAGATGATTTCACTTGACCTATGCACAATATCACACTCAATACATGTGTGTCTCTGGGGGGTGCATTGTGCCTTTGATGTATATAAATAATATACCATAACCAAATACTATTACGTACAGTGGAAATCAGGTTGCCAGAGCAGGTCAGTCCAGTGTGCATGTTCCTCAGGGTCTCAGCAGCTACAGGTGAGGTAAAGAAAATAAAAGAGAAAAAGGTCAGTAACAACACTTTATCTCTATTCTCTATCACTATTATCTCTTTTAATAATGTTCTCTCAGTAATCACTCAACTACTGTCTTTCCAACAAACAGATTGACTCACTATCATCACAATGAAACACGTCCAGAAGAATGGACCACAGATGGAAATTAGCTATTAGCTATAATCTGGCATATTGCATCTCTTCTCTTTGCTGAGATTAATGTTTTTGTATGCATGGTCCTTCTATAAATAAATTAAATAAATGTCATGCAAAGCTGCCTGCCTGCCTTCCTTCGACTCTCCCTGAACTGCCTGATCTTTTAATGTTCAATGTTAACCATTTGAGCAGATAGCATTAAGTAGAAAAGATCGCAGATGCTAATCTGCCGTTAGCCTACCTCCCGCCCCCTTAGCACCTGGTGGAGGGGGCGATAGACTCCTCTTCAAATGTTTCACAAAATACTTAACATCATGACTACTCTTACTGTTTAACATTTGGGTTCACTTCATGTTAAGGCTAATACAAATGACAAGGCTAAGTAATGTGATGCTAACTAACGTGCTCGCTACTAGCTATGTAGCTAGCTTGACTGTGTTCCATGCACAACATGTGTATTACCTGATATGTTTGGTCCAACGACTCCTGGTCCTTTCATCAGACGGGAATCGATAGAACGAGCTATGATCTATAAGTATGATCACTTATGTGATTACAACCTGGTACAAAGCACACAGGCATCTTGTAAAAGTGAATTTATTTTTAGCAATCTCTTATTTATTGGAGGGAATAAATCAGTTATGAGATCTTCTTCTTCGCTTTAATTACGAGTCGCAACCACTTGGAGCATTATCGCCTGTGACATCACTTACGCGAGCCAGAATGGGATTTGGGATTTGTAGTCGCGTATTTTTCATCGTCTTATATTTCAACAGTTTTACGACAAAATGTGACTTTTTTGACATGGAACTTATTGTTTAAGATTGACAAACATCATATGTGTAGTTCGTGGCACAATTCAAACGGGATCAAAAGATACGTGTTCTCTCTCCATTGAATTCAATGTTAATTTTTCGCTTCCGGGGTCCCATGGGCCGGAAGTAGATGGGCGTGACTTCGCCTCTCTATTGGGAAATACCGAAGACTAGAAACGGTTTGAAAACTTTTGTCACGTAGTAATAGAACATAGAACATCTTTGATAATGTCTTCTGGCCAATCAGAATCAAGATAACGACGTGGTGTTGTTGCAGGAAGTCCCGACGGAGAATATTTTTGCTGTAGTACATCTCTATATACATCGATACAACATTACGTGTTGATAGAAATCAACACGTAATTAAATAAGACCCCACGGTTTGATGATTGATGTGTGGGCTGTCTTTCATTTTGACACACAGAACAATGGGGGCTATCCACCCTTATCCACAATGTAAAGTAATTCACAGCCTCTTCCCTCTTCTCTCTGTGAGGAGCAGCAGGTTCAGCTTTCAGAACAAAGTAACAAAAAACTGAAATGGCATTCGTTTTTTTAAAAATATGTTGTGTAGTAATATATTTATTTATTTTTCTTCTCAAGAGAGGACCAGAATGTGTATTTTATGTTAGTATTTCAAAAAATCTCCTGGGGGAGAATCTCCCCAGACCCCCTGCAGGGGTTGGGTTTTCAGCATGTCAGCTCTTTCACAATTCAGTTTTCCCGGGAAATGTAAGTTTCGGGGTGGGCCCGCCCTGGTACAACAAATGCCCGCCCAGAGACGTATGTCTGCCGCTGGGTCTGAGTACAATTAGTGCAATTAGTACATTCTGAAAACACATGACCCCAGGAAAAACCCACATTTCTGAAACATGCAAATCAAGCAAAAAGCATGAGCAAAGGAAGTGCAAGACGTTGTATCGATGAAAGTCCAGTATGAATGCTGTAAAAGTTCACAATGGTCCAGGGCAACAGCTCACTCAAACAGTTTGTTTTTAAACGCTTGGGCTTTCTTGGAGAGTATGTTGCCGTCTAGCTCCATTAACATTTGCTGGAGCACTTCGAACGTGCACTTCAGTTTAGGGGGGTCGTTCAGGTTCATTGCATACATTAGTCCAAACAGCATGGTAGCAGCTAATGCAATGTTGTCCACATCAGTTAGTACCTGTTGGCCTTCCAGGACAATCTTTCCTCTGGTCTCATCTGTCCTCTGGTCTCATGGTGGAATTGTGTTCCCATAAAGTCCCACTGTAATCCCCTGAATGGACCGCAGAATGACGTCTTCATCTTCTGCCTGCAGAGCGCACAGTCACAAAGGGAACAGAGTGAGATCTAACAAATCAATACATAAATATACCCATTACTAAGTCCCTGTGTTTAACAAGTACATTTGGTCAGATTTCAGTACTTTTAAGCCTCCTTGTTATCTGATATACTCCTGTCTGACCTGATAACAAATGTTTAATTTCCTGTATCCATTTTAAATTACAAGCCCTCAAGCTTTTCAGTGTAGTCTGGCTATTAAACAAAAAACAGGGATGTTCACATACTTTAGGCTATATACTATGTGGTGTTTCAATAAATACATATTTTAACGCCCAACAAAAAAATCAAAAGGTCAAATATTACTTCTACTGACCACAAACTCTCTCATTGAGGTACACACACAGCCACTTGAGAAGACAATCCCAGCCTAAATCGACATCAACCTAAGTGAAGGGGAATAAGAAAATAAATAATCTATTTTGCTCAATGAAATGTGTACACTATTGACTCGATGTATAATTTCCTAAAAATGAATTCTTACTTGAGTCATGTTTGACATAATACAGTTCAGACGCTGGCCTATCTGTCCTCCTCTCTTCTCAAAAACCTTCAGAAGTTTGTCAGATAGCACATCCAGCTGAGAGAGAACTCTTGATTGGAGGGGCAGGGTTGTTATGCGCTTAAACTCCGCATTTATCAAAGAAAACAAAATATCACAGTCATAAAAATCATGAAATCATTTCATTTTCTAATTATGTTATGATTGTAGTTGTGTGCTTGCCTCAAAACGATGCAGAGAAACTAGTCCATGGATTTGTTACTTCAAGGCTAGCTTATTGTAACTCTTTATTATCAGGGTGTGCCAAAAACTCAGTTAAGTTGCTTCAGCTGATTCAAAATGTATTGACCAGAGCACGGACAAGGGACCACATTACTTCTGTTTTGGTATTATATTGAGAATCACTTTTTATAATTAAGTACGAACAACCAGGTTAGACTACATTACATTTCATTTAGTTTATGTTTTTTTCCAAAGCGACTTAAAATAAGTATTACTGTAATATAAGACTACATATAAGAAACACCCTTATAGCCATTTCAACAAACAAAACATTATCACTTTTGTGAAGGAGGCTTTATCGCATGTTTGGCTTTTGCCTCTCACTTTCTGAATAACTTTTGCCTAATAAATCAGAAAATGTGTATATCCTTGCAATGTTTACAGTATGTAAATGTTATGAATAAATATTCAGAAATTGTCAGACTAATACCAGTTTTCAATTAGTTAAAGATCAAGTTTAAGTTAGTCAAGTAAATCACAGAAAACATTTGAATACTCACCATTTACTACAGAGCATTTGGAACAATGTTCAAAGCAAGGCTGAGGTCAATCTTCTCCACACCAATTACCTATCACAGAAAAACATATTTGAAATTATTTCATTATTCACACACAAATAAAACTAAAATGTTCTGCTCCTTAAAGGCGACATTTACCATTTAATTATGTACCTTTAGGTTAATATGAACCGACTGTGTAAAAAGCTACAGTAGCCTACACTAATGCAATGAGTCGCCTACAACTTTGTACGGAGCCATACACATCAGCGTTGCGAGCTCATTCCCATTGGTTTCAATGGAGACTTGCACCGCTCGTCATGTGACGAGGAACAACCAATCACAACCGAGAAACATCTCAACATCCGTAAACACAAGTGTACGGCAAATATGGAAGATAAGTTAATTTCACAGCGGGTGGATCGTCACCCTTACTTGATCTATCCGGCATGTTCCCATATTCATGGTATGTGTACCGCTGCTAAAATGCACAAATACAATCATTAATATCCTCCACTTTCCAGTATCGCTTTCCGCGACACACCCCCACACACAATATTGTGTCTCTGTTTTGATCTGTGTGTATTTACGGTATTTACATGAACACAGAGCGGATCAAAGCAGAGATATAAACACAGTTTTTTAGGGAAAACACTGCGGTCCCACAGACAATATTGTATCTTTAACAATCAACACCCTAAATGGGTAAAGATGGTCGCTTAACCTAAGGTAGGCCTATAACCTGCATCAGCGCCCTTAAAAGTCGGCACAAGAGTATACATGCAGAGCCGGACCGACGCAGTAAAGTTCTACACCGCCTGACAGCAGACATGAAACAATCATTTAAAACAAGACGTAGCCTATAGACATGCAAACATGCCGCAAGCTCATCCATCAGGGGCCTATGCTACGAAGCTGGTTCAACCTAACCTGGATATGTTTGAGTTAGCCGGTTGGCCTAATCCAAAACATACGCGCTCTCGCTAAACTGTACTACGACGCTGGTTATCAAGTGGATCGCTCAAGCCAGCCGTGTCCTATCTAGTTAGGTGCGCGTTCACATGAAAGGGGTGGTATCTGGAGCATTCGACCAATCACACACATGGAGAAGCGTACTGACAGCGCAGCGTCATACTTCCTGAATGAAAAGTGAACTTTAATACTAGTCAAAAATAAAGAAGTTAAACTTTAAACATCCATGACTTAAACACTTTATCCAGGATCAAAGCCTCAGAGCTGCACCTGCAAGGTGAATACAGCTGGCAAAAGAAAAAGTGTTTGAATGCGTACATTAACAGGTTTATGATATCACTGCCCCGTCTAAAACACGATCTGACTTCAATTACATTTGTCTCGAGTGTTTCGTCAACTTATGTGTTGCTTAAAATAATACTTCTGCATACAGTATGTGACACAGTGAGTGTTGCACGGCCAGATACGGCTCAGCTGACTCAGATAAGGAGATATAGCCTATGATACATTATGAAGTGATATGCCGCGGACTGTACTTAATGTACTCTGATCCGGTTACTTATGTTGTGGCCGATATTTAAGAGCTTTCTTAACGCTAATGTTATAATAGTCAGATTGCTCTGAAGATGGAGGTGATATTCTATTCATGTTCACGTTCACACAGTCGGTGATTTTTGCCGGCCGTCTTTCCTGCGACGGCAGTTTTTCTGTATTTCCTTTCTCCTGTAATATGACTTGATCGCTTTAAACTCCGCACACTGAGCTCTGATTGGTCAGCAGGCGGTGCTTTCACTGAGTTGAGCTCTTAGCCTGCAACCTAACCTGGGGCCTATGCTACGAACCTGGTTCAACCTAACCTGGATATGTTTGAGTTAGCCGGTTGGCCTAATCCAAAACATACGCGCTCTCGCTAAACTGTCCTACGACGCTGGTTATCAAGTGGATCGCTCAAGCCAGCCGTGTCCTATCTAGTTAGGTGCGCGTTCACATGAAAGGGGTGGTATTTGGAGCATTCGACCAATCACAAACATGGAGAAGCGCACTGACAGCGCAGCGTCATACTTCCTGAATGAAAAGTGGACTTTAATACTAGTCAAAAATGAAGAAGTTAAACTTTAAACATCCATGACTTAAACACTTTATCCAGGATCAAAGCCTCAGAGCTGCACCTGCAAGGTGAATACAGCTGGAAAAAGAAAAAGTGTTTGAATGCGTACATTAACAGGTTTATGATATCACTGCCCCGTCTAAAACACGATCTGACTTCAATTACATTTGTCTCGAGTGTTTCGTCAACTTAATGTGTTGCTTAAAATAATACTTCTGCATACAGTATGTGACACTGTGAGTGTTGCACGGCCAGATACGGCTCAGCTGACTCAGATCAGGAGATATATGATACATTATGAAGTGATATGCCGCGGACTGTACTTAATGTACTCTGATCCGGTTACTTATGTTGTGGCCGATATTTAAGTAAGCTTTCTTAACGCTAATGTTATAATAGTCAGATTGCTCTGAAGATGGGAGGTGATATTCTATTAATGTTCACGTTCACACAGTCGGTGATTTTTGCCGGCCGTCTTTCCTGCGACGGCAGTTTTTCTGTATTTCCTTTCTCCTGTAATATGACTTGATCGCTTTAAACTCCGCACACTGAGCTCTGATTGGTCAGCAGGCGGTGTTTTCACTGAGTTGAGCTCTTAGCCTGCAACCTAACCTGGTCCCGACCAGGTTAGCTGCTTAGCATATATTACCATGGAGATCTAGCTTGCTAAAAAGAGAACCAGCTTCGGATGACCGGAAAGCCGGAGTTTTCCCTGAATTTAGCCGGCTAAGCGAAAATCCTGCTTCGCAGTATACCCCCCTGGTCCCGACCAGGTTAGCTGCTTAGCATATATTACCATGGAGATCTAGCCTGCTAAAAAGAGAACCAGCTTCGGATGACCGGAAAGCCGGAGTTTTCCCTGAATTTAGCCGGCTAAGCGAAAATCCTGCTTCGCAGTATACCCCCCAGATATGACTCCCCCCTCCCCACTGAGCTGGGTTTAATATGCATAACTTTGGGCAAGGTTCATAGTTTTAAATATTGTAAATCAAGCAACTGTCGGACTTACGCTCTACAAATACTCACAGTATAAAAAAATACGCTAAACACAAGTCAATCAATATAAACTCACCTTATGATTTTCATGGCTTTATCCTAGCTAACACCAGTGAATGACAATGTTTACAAATTGACAGCTGTATTTACGTTGCTCGTTGTAACGGCAAATGTGAACTCTGCTTTTTGCAAACAATGTGTCTTGTGATAACCTGTAACTATGACGAACATTTGATGACATTAAATAACTTTAAATAACTTTTACCTTGTAGAGATGTTCTCGGGACAGAACCATCTTACTCCTCCGATGCGGGAAGAAAAAATGGTAGAACCCCTCCTTTGTTCAAAAAAGAAAAAGCTTCACATTTTTAAAAATAAATATATTTTGCAATTTTTTTCTGCTTTACATCTTGTCCATTAAAGTGCCATATTGTTCAGGTTAAATTACGAAACTATTAAAGTACGGGTTTGAGTCCGACCATATTAATTTGTGAATAAAATGTTTGTAAATAATAATTCGAAGCTGAGTAATCGGCTGCGGACTGCGGAGCAAGATGCTGACGTATGTGCTATGGGCGGAGTTACAGAGACAAACATAACTTTTTTCTTATTTCTTAACATGATTGAGATTTATAGAACGTACACCCCTCAAGATTAACATAGTTCTACATGATTGATTCATGTTTCGACGAGAAACATGAATAAATTATGTTTCATATATTAAATGCATATTTGCAAATTGAACAACCCCACTTTCCCCTTTTTTTCAGTGTGCCGGACCTCCATCATGATCTGTCTTTCAAGCGGCACAACTTAAACTGTTGCTCATTCAAAAACATCAGTAAAGAGCTAATACTGAATGAGTGTCCTCCAAACAATCTGACGTCCTGTCCCAGTGATTGATGCAATGAGCAGGCACTCTGTCAGTGAGGCAGCAGTAAGATGTATCACTCCTCTTCATTTGATTCAAATGTGTGGGTTGTTGTAGTAATCACACTTTAAATGTTACTTTCAGGTACCAATTTAGGCAAAAAAGCTATTGTTTAATCCTTCACAAAACAACATAAAGACATTCCCTCGTTACGATAAAAAGTAATTACAAGATAAATACTTTTACTACTACCCATTTTCTAAAAACGTTCTTTTAAAATATATATGGTTAAAATATGTATTAAAAGTAATGGACAAATTGTTAAAATAATACGCTTAAAGTCAAAGAAAAGTCAAACGAATGGTTAGCTGAAAGTAAAGGATATATATTTAAAATGTCGACTTTACTCCAAAAGGTAAAAGTAGGCCTAAGAATGCATACTTCAACAAATTGTCAACAAATAAAATAATATTTGAACAATATCCACTTCTATAAAATTAATCAAACATAATGACTGGTGTTGCTTTAGTTGAGTTAATGTGGACTGTAGAGGAATATCAGATACAGATTAGGAAACACTGTGATACAGTTTGGCTTAAATGAGGGGAAGGAGTCCATTGTTAGGGAGGCTGTGTAAATATGTTTATGTGACGTACATTCAAGCTGAAAGATGATCTCACATATCTCCATACATCCACCACCCAAACCATCACGGCTACCTGCTGATAATATCCTCATATTTCCATCTTTGTATAGGTCCCATATTTGGTGGGAAAACTGGATGCACAAAGCATGTTTTTACATTCAAGACATTTCATAAAATGTCACAAAAAGAGACTGGGCACTGGAACACAGTCTTGATAGAAATCATACATTTACAGAATCTAACCACTGACATTTGACACACGACATCTGAATTAAATGTGTCAAACTTTAATTATATCTCCCCTACCGTGCCAACTAATGTAGTTTCTAAAGATTGTTCTTTTGGTGCAGAACGTTTCATGTCACTTAGAGTAATGGTGTAGGAGTTGAGACCTTTCAAACTGTGAAACTCTAACCTTTAAGTATAGTGCCCATCAAGCCAATTTAGAGATCATTTTTAAACATGGGGCACAGTGTGAATGCAAATCATCCTTTCAAGTTTCATCCAACGAAGAGCAGTAATGCATTAAAGGGGACCTATCATGCAAAATGCACTTTTTGATGTCTTTTATACATAAAGATGTGTCCCCGGTGTGTCAGGGAACTCACGCAGCGTCAGAAAATAAAACCCTCTCTCTTTTCCTCCGTACCCAAATCTCTAAAAACGGGGCTACAACGGAGCTGATCCAGATTTGCGTCCGATATGACGTAATATCGGAGATGTAGGCTGGCTTTACACCCACGGCCCTATCAGAAACGTTGCTATCAGAAACAATGCCCGACTGTTTTGGACGTAATATGGTCGGTGCATGTTTACATTAGCATCGCTAACACTCAGAGCTAACCTGTACTGCACAGAGCATGTGTGTGAAGAAGCAGGAAATGAAAAGGAACTCACCTTGTGGTATAACCGGCAAGAGAGAAAGCCTTTGAGCTCCATACTGTTTCAGAAATAATCCTTGATAATCCATGATATGGCGTTTCATCACCGTAGTATCTCCCGCATGAGCTCAGCCCCCTCCTATTTTTTTTTAAAGCTTTATACATAAAATCAGCACTGTTGAAACAGGAAGTGAGATAGAGGGGTATGGCTAGAATGGGTGATCTGTTTGGTATTTTGAGCAAAACATGTTTTTTTATATATTTTTATATATCTGAGACAGGATGCTATTGCCTAAAAATAGCATGATACAGTAGGTGACCTTTAAGACACATGTTACACACTGACACTGCCTATTGATACTCTCACACCTTCTATTTGAGATGATAAGCTGCTGATAATGTTTATTTTCATGATTCATGAATGATATTTTTTATTTATATTCTCATCTTTTCCACCCAGACGTTCAGGTTGGCTCGCCTGCACTCTGAAAAAAAGTTTAATAATTTAACCATTGGGATATTTTTTTCTCTAACCTCTAGCCTGTTGCTTCTTCCCCTCGCCCATATCTTGGGGATCCAGTTATTCCACTAGACCTCCGGGGATGATTAGAGTTGTGACGGCTGCTAAAAAATGTAATGTTCATATCCTGGAGTCATGAGAGCTTCTGACACAGACACTGCTTTTATCATGCCTGCACAGCAGATGGGTTTTATATCTGATATAACCTCATACTAATGCAGTGTCGGTTACAGAAAATACATTTACGATCACCCGCTGAAACAGAAACAAACTGTCCAGATGATACTTTATTATTCTTTACCCGTATCTTGTTTACCATTAATGTATCTTTATGGCTCTATAAGTCTCTATACCAACAGGTTTTTCTTCAGTTTTGTTGTCACGCCAGTACACCCTCCTTATAAACATACCAAGAGTATTTCTCTTTTCTCCTGGTGGAGCTAAGAATCTTTATTATAAAAAAACATCCATTTTGATACACAATATAGTATATATCTGTACAAAGGAATAGGCTACAGTGCAGTCTACAGTATGAGTGTGAGGATTGGGGATGGGGTTTTTATATAAGGAGCCTACATGGGGGAATTGGTGTCGACTGGCAGTTCAAACAAAATTCCTCAACCCTCACTGCACAAAGGCACAGCTCATAAAGTCAATATCTCACAAATATGTCCCTTTAATAGGCGCAATTGCTCAAATGCATTAACGATACTTTAGAGCAGTGGTTCTCAACTGGTCAGGCCTCGGGACCCACTTTTTACTTTGTCAATAAATCGCGACCCAACATTTCGAACCACAAACTATTCAACAAAAAATGGTGCTGTAATATACGCTTTTCAGCAAACATTATGAATGAAAGTGAAGTACAGTGCATATATCCCTTATATCCCTTCACAGAACTAAAGTATGCTTTAAAAAAAGGTTTAATGAGATGATGAAATCAAAGCTGAACTGTGTAGCACACATGCTGAAAACCAAACCCCAGAAGGGGGGTCTGGGGGGATTCTCCCAGGGAGATTTTTAGAAATACTGACATATAAACTACGCATTCTGGTACACACTGAGAAGAAAATAAATAAATCTATTACTACCCGACATATTAATAATATTTTATGCCATTGTTTGTTTTTCACTTTGTTCTGACAGCTTGCTGCTCCTCACAAAGAGAGGAGCAAAGAGGAGATAGTCTGTGTGAATTACTTTAAATTGTGGGTAAGGGTCGACATCAGAAAAGATGTTTTATTGAGAAGATGATCACTACAACAGAAGTTTTCAAAACCGTTTATGGTCTCCGGTACTTCCAGTCCAACGCCTGCATGTCCAGCGTTAGAACACCGGGCCTTCAAAATAAAAGTTTGACTTTTTCCCCAAAAAATAAAAAAAAGAAGTTTCAATTTTCTTTTTTCAATTTTTTTTTCTTCACTCACACATCCGCGACCCACTCGAAACGTGTCCGCGACCCACCAGTTGAGAACCACTGCTTTAGAGAGCACACTGCAGCCCTATAATTTAACGAGGCTATTTACAATCCAGTCATCGTGCCCATTAACCCTGAAATGTGCGGGTTAAGTTTGAATAGGTCAAATATTAATGATTCATTCGATGTTTTGTTGTTGTTGTTGTTTTGCTGAGTGTTTTCTTGGAGTCTTTAGTGTTTATGAGATGAAATACTCAGAGGCCTCGGCTGTGCTTTCAAAGCTTGTGTCCATGCTGGGGGTCTGGAACCCCGCCCCTCCTCTGGGATCCTTCAGTAAGGGGATGTATGTGTCGCTGTGACAGGAGCGCATGGCGTGGTCCCACACTCCGGCTCCGCAGACATGTGTATGGGCAGCGGGAGCCGCCTCCAGCTCACCCTCGCCCGAGCGCAGAGCCATCAGTTCAATCTCATGCTTGGCAGCGGTCTCCAGCACCTGTTGTTTGTTGTAGAACAAAACGAAATTGTTGATGATGGGGTGTATAGGCAGTGCTATGGCTATCACTCCGCACAGAAAGCTGAGGGCAGCATTGCACCGACCTAAAGTAGTCTTGGGGTAGACGTCTCCATATCCCACCGTGGTCATAGTGATCACAGCCCACCAGAAGGACTGTGGGATGCTGGTGAACAAGGTCTCCGGGTGGCTCTGCTCCATTGTGTAGCCCAGTGCGGAGAAAAGGAAGACCCCCACGCCCATGTACATGAGGAGAAGCCCGAGCTCTTTGAAGCTGCTCTTCAGAGCAGATGTGAGGGTCTGGAGTCCGGAGGAATGTCGTGCTAGCTTGAAAATGCGCGCAATGCGCATTATGCGTAAAGCCTGCACCGCCTGCTGCACGTTGGCCAGCTCCATCACTCCTGTGCCGAAAGAGGTCAGAATGAGAACCACGAAGAAAGGCATGATTGCCATGAAGTCTATGATGTTCATGAAAGCCAGGACAAATTTCATTTTGTTTGGTGCGGAGATCAGGCGCAAGATGTACTCGATAGTGAACCAGCCGATGCACAACGTCTCGATGACCTCCAGAGTTGGGTTCTCCGTGAGGTTACCCTCCGAGTCCTCCACCTGCAGGTCGGGGATGGTCCCTACACACATCACCACGGAGGAGACGAGGACGAAGATGAAAGAAACTATGGTGATTATGTGCGCAGGCAGCGAGGACTCCGGCTTCTCCATCAGCCTCCAGAGGCACATCTGGAAGCGCTGCCAGCCAGCTGCAGACGGATCTCCCTCTCTGTCCACCAGGATAGTCCTCACTTTCTCTGCGATCTCTGCAAGTTCATCCTCTACCTCATTCAGGTGGCATTTACAACAGTCGTCCAGAAAATCAGGGTCGATCTTCCAAAACTCCATCTCCTTCATAAAACAAATTGGACAAATGCCTCGTTTTATGTGAATCTCTCCATAATAATACAGTTCAATTATACACTTAAAAGCTTTGGGGTCTCTGTCAAAATAAAATTCCCTTGTGTCCGGGTCGTAGTCGTCACATAGTGAGGATATTTCTTCAGGGGACTTAAGTGAACAGTCCACCAGTTCTGCCAGCCGCGTGTCCGGGTAGCGATTCAACACGTCCCCAAACAACACCTGTTTCACACCGCCGATGTTGACAACAATCTCATTCTCTTCACTGGCTTCCGATCCGTTGCAGTCTGCATACCGCGTCCTCTGGATACCCCACATTTTGATGACAACAAGTCCACCAAATAACAGCCCAGGTGATCGCGATGCACTGTCAAAGTGAAACACAAGTCACCAGAAATCCTGGTGCTGTGCGAAAAACATCCAAAACCCTCCAATCTGCGAGTAAATGATATGTTTGCTCAGAGGTGACTGCAGCGTGAAGTGTTCTTAGCGCCACACAGCCGCGTCTGACAGAGAACAGTACGCCTGTGCGCTCTGAAAAGTTGGCATTGAAGTGCGCGTAATGTCAAGTCAGCCATAATCAAACCACTAGACTTCCGGTGAAAAACTTTCCAATAAAAGCCTATCTGCCTAAGTTATTTTTTGCTACACCTCCAAACGTTCCTTAATGTAATTTGAGCCCATCATATTTTAAATTGTCATCTATCAGTTCACCTATCTTAATACTTAGCAGATGTCTCAACAAACGCTTCCCATTATCAAACCTTTATTTTTGATTTCATCTAGTTTGCTGCATGTGTACAAGCTCACACATCTGGATCACTTACCTAACTTCAAATAACATACCTTCAGCACAGCCATAACAACATTGAGTTATCTGGCCTTTATTGCAACAAAACAGACCATGCTTTTATTTTTAAGTATCCATCTGTTCCGGTTGATATGTCTCTGTGGTTGTATTGATGCAGCGCAGTGAAGCCAGGCGCAGCACATTATAAATGTATGCTGCATGTAGGCCTACAGTAATTAATTGTGAAGTAGCAAACAGGAAAATCACAGACACGCACTCCGCTGGGCATCCATGCCAGCCAGCTCGACTTACAACTATAAGTTTATCGATTGATAGGAAACACAACCAGAAACATAAAGCGTCTTTTTTTCACAACGAAATACTACAACATGTTTGTTTTTGTTCATACCCGCATTATCTATCATCCATTTTGTATGTATTGTAGGCTATCACCAAATAAATCATACAATTCAAAATACACAGACGCTTAGTTAGTGAGAATATGGGCTCTGTAAATATAGTGCATCAATAACAATAATAAGAATACATATTATTATGGTTGTTGGGTTATTATTATTATTATGGCTATTATTTTTTGTATTATTGTTTTTTTTTAGCATTATCTTGCAATAATTCATTAGGTTTTATGAGGCTACTCTCCATTATAACTGCATACATTGATTTGTAACAACTTGAACTCTGAGTTGTCTGACCAGTTCTGCGTGTGCATTCAATGAATTATGAATGTTCAGTCAGACAGACCATGACACTACTTTGCTGGGTTGTCTGTCTCCACCTAGTGGCTGAACATCCACAATACAGTATCCTTAATACTTCTGTTGTTCTGCTTTCAAAGTATGGTGCAAACTACTGATGATAGGAATCCTTTAACAAGTGATGAAAACAAAAGCTACGAAAAAGTAGGATGTGTTTGTGTTATAAAATACTGTCACTTCTTAAAGCCAAAAACGACCAAAGTAAAACCTGCAATGCAGTGGAGTGAAGTCAATGTCTCTATAGTGTTTTAACCTTCTGACAAGAGTACAAAAACATCAAGTAAAGCTTTCATTTTTGGATTAAGATTAGTAAATCAACTGTGTATTACCGTGAATCTATCAAATTTGAGGAGAGAAGTAGTCATTAACTATTGTAATGCTGTTGAGTTCACATTTGAGGTACTTGTACTTTACGTGAGGGTTTCCATTGTATACTTGTATACTACTCTACACGTATACTGCAATTATACAACTGCTGAAGTAACTTTGCAGAACATGAGTTTGTAAAATGTTATGCATTGCTTAAAAACACACATCCAAAAACATATCCAAAAGTATGTAAAGGCATAAATTAGCTCCTCTCTACCAAATTAAATAATGGCTACACAACCAGTAATACAAATTCCAGTCCACACTGACAAGGGCTGTTTGTGAGTACTTTTACATCTGATACTCAACCAATATATTTGATCATACTGGCAATACTTTCTGTCTGTATTTGTATTTGTGGTTCCATTACTGCCAATCATAATAATGAAAACACAACAGTAGCTTTTAATAGCCTTTTTTAATGTTGAATTTACTTTAAAATACACATCACTTTACTTTCTATTCTGTATAAACATGATGTACTTTACTTTCTATTCTGTATAAACATGATGTACTCTTGCGTAACACAATAAGAGGTACATCCTTGTTTTAGTTAATGCATCTTCACTGATGCAATTTACATGCTCCCTTCTTTATCCTCCACTTGTCTTCAGCGTACCGGTTCCCCTTAAACTACACGGCGTTCGCTGATTGGATGAGGCGCAGCGTCGCCGCCTGTGGACCAATCAGCGTGGGCCACGGTGAGATTTTCCGATGTACTTTTTCTGAGGGAAGCAGCGGCAGCAGTTTCTAACACAGAAGCCTTGCAGAGAGCAGCTATTAACTATGAGATCGTTTATACTTGGTGAGTGAAAGCATTCATGTAACTTATTTCCTGTAATTAAAGTAGTTTTGTTAATGGTTTAACGTGAGGTGTGCTGGGGTGTTTAGGCTACTGTGGTTAGCTCGAATAGCTAAGTGCACAGAACAGTGCCAGGCCTGCGTTATCGTTGAATCAATTGATAAATAAACGCCAATTTCACTTGCTGTTACATCATTCTGCATATGAGCTGTGTATAATAGCCTTACAATGTCATTTCAGTGCCAAGACCATTCCATTGGACACGTTTGAGCATGCATTGTTAAGTAAACCGTGTTGTCTCCCTTGTCCTCAGGAGTGCTGGGCTGCTCCCTGGTCCTCTCTGCCCAAGCCTTTTACTCAGCCAGTGATGATGTTGTTGAGCTCAACCCCTCCAACTTCAACAAGGAGGTGCTCCAGAGTGACAGTCTGTGGCTGATTGAGTTTTACGCTCCCTGGTGAGTCCATGTAACTTTGGTGGCCAATATTCAGTGGCAACAAGTGTCCTCAGATCAACCTGGTAGTGGCACAGGGGCCATAGTTTTCACTCATTGTAGTTACTCCTCCTCATAGAAACATTAAACATATGATCTGTGGAGACTGGTAGTTCCTCCTTTGGTCAGATTGCTTTTACATCTAAGTTTCTTTTCAGGTAATTCAAAGTGCAGGATATAATGGCACAGGATATAAACAATATTCAATGTGTTATACAATAGGTAGAAGTAGACAACATGCTTACACACACTGAAGAAAATGACTTTCTTCTGAAAAGTGTCCCTTTTTGATTTAATTTGGATAACATGGCTGTCATGGGAAGAATCTGCCAGGTCAATAACATGAACAATTATGTTGCATATTTATTCAGTGGCAATAAAAGGGACCATAAAATACTTTATATACCAAGAGCGAAGTCAATTGTGAAGTGAACAAGTATCCAGGAGATTTACATTCCTAAGCATCTTAACAGAAAGTGAAATGTGTTATATAAATACAGGGTGTGTTGATATCCAGTCATTTATTTTGGTATTTCTATTGTAATTCAATCACTAACCATCAATGTTATTCAACCCCCTTTCTTCTCTTGTTCATCACCACAGGTGTGGTCACTGTCAGAGTCTGACTGCTGACTGGAAGAAGGCTGCCACTACCCTCAAGGTAAACAAAACGCCTCAGGCCATCTGACATTTACCTGTCAAATCAAATCAAATATCAGTACGTTGTTTACTACAATTAGCAATATGACTCATACGGGTTAGACCAGTGGATCCACACCTGGGCAGCACGCCCCCCAACCTGAGCAGCACGCCCCCCAACCTGGGCAGCGCGCCCCCCTTGGTAAGATTGCAGGGGGTGAGCCAGGCTTCAGATGATTTGAGGCCAAATATCATATTTAGACTTCTTTTTTTTTTTTCATATAATTGTAACGCAATACATGATTGTCGCTAAAAGCCTTGTCTCTACATTACAATATTTAAAAAATGTATTAATTAATTTTTAATAAAAATTCAAGTTACCGTGGTACTGTAGCTAATAAAGGCATAAAAAGACAGAAATGTATAGTTTTTTCTTTAATAGAAATGTTTCTTCTGCCCGTAAAGTGTCCAAACCAGGCTTGTCTGGATAAGCGCATTTTTAATACATAGTCATTGTCCACGCCAGTTTCAGATTATTTGTCACAGTTGCTCCGATCAGATCGGTCTCCTCCATTCTGTAGATTATTTACGACTTTTGAATCCACATAAACACATCGGCAAAATCCGGCTTACTTTGAGCATGTGTTTTAAACCGTTTAGTCCCTTTGTGAATTTTTTCCACTTGCGCCGTCCTTTTAATTTCTTCATACAGCGGGAATCCAAATGAATTAATCCTGAGTCCAATAACCATCAAAGTCACTCCAATAGTGCTCCTTAATTAGGCTTTCATTGTCCTTTAACAACATACTTCACATTCATCCAGTTGGTGACAGTAGTTATAGCATTTTTGAGACTTTTAAACTTTAATTACCGCTGTTGCGTCATTTGGGGGGGCTGTGGAAAAAAGGGTGGGAACCCCTGGGTTAGACGATGTACTTTCCCTAGATAATTGCAGACATGAAAATAATGGAATAAGGAAGATATTATGGTATCAGATAAGCTAGAGGTATTATTGTTTATTTCACTCACGGCAAAGACAACATTGAAGATCAATCCCGATTGCGAGGTTCACAGCTCTGTTCCCCCTACGAGTGTTTTAGTAGTTTGTAGCTCAGCAGTGAGAATAACAGGCGTGAGGCGTGGGCCGATATGGGACTGTAGTCAAATATTAGTGAGTCTTGTTCTTATTTGAAAGTTAATATTATTCATTGTTTATTTCATGGAATGTGCTTTTCCGCACATAGTTATCACCTCGGATTTTATCTATCCAAACCATATCGTATGCGTGGACAGATCCTGCATACATAAGTGATTGTGGCACTTGTTACTGTTTATCGATGCGTCACCTCCAGAGTTTGTGAATCAGCACACCAATGTTCTGTGAGGAAATGAATAACAAGCTTGCTGTAATTAAAAGTTGAGACTGCACTCTCCAACGTGTCTGTTCTGAAATCCTTCAGGGTATCGTGAAGGTTGGGGCCGTGGATGCAGACCAGCACAAGTCACTGGGGAGCCAGTTTGGTGTCAAAGGTTTCCCCACCATCAAGGTCTTCGGAGCCAATAAGAACAAGCCAGAGGACTACCAAGGTACACTCGACACCTCTGCACCAAAAAAAATAGCTTCCGTTTTTTATTTTACATCTTCGAATCTAGAGTAACCTTATCAGGCCCTGCTAAAAGCTGTTTCCTCTTAGGCAATGAGTGGAAAAACGTAATTGCCTTTTAGGGTATTTTCTAAATGTTGGAGTTATCAGAATCCGGTTTATTACCAAGTAGGTTTACACATACAAGGAATTTGCTTCAGTGTAAATGGTGCATACAAAGACACAGGCAAAATATGGTGCCATTATTAAAAACAATTTTAAGACTATTGTAACAAATAAAAATAAAGAACATTTTCACACAAAATATACATATACAAGAAACTGAATACCGTACAAATACTATATTCAAAGTGGAGAACTTTGCAGATTTAAAAAGAGGAGCAGAACTGTGCAGATGTTCAAGGGGGTTGTGCAGGATTTACAGTATTATAAAGAACAAGATATTGTTTCCATGATGTGCATTTAATGTAATGTTTTTATGGGGTGGATAGTAGTCACTGCCAGGGGGGGGTCACAGGCCTTGTTAATGTTTATTGTAACAAAGTCTTTAAGTTTCTATAATACATTTTTGGTTGGATTAACTGAGCTCTGCATCTCTTTGCTCTGCAGGGGGTCGCACTAGCCAAGCCATCGTGGACGGAGCGATGAAGTCTCTGAACAGTCTGGTGAAGGACCGGCTGAGCGGAAAGTCCGGCGGCTCCGGGTACAAACAGGTGAGCTCCAGCAGGGATCCTGGGGAGGACATTTCTGACGCAGACTCATTATTTAAAATGAATAAGATCAAACTTCTGACAGCATTGATGAGTGACTCTCCACTGCCTCCCAACAGAGCGGTGGGGGTGGTGCTGGCAGCAAGCAGGATGTGGTCGAGCTCACTGATGACAACTTTGACAAGATGGTGCTGCAGGGTGAGGAAGTGTGGCTGGTGGAGTTCTTCGCCCCCTGGTGTGGACACTGCAAAAAGTGAGTATGGTGTCCAAATACTGCAGAGCTAATCAGGGTTTGTTTGTGCTTCTCGAAGAACTAAAATGCGTTGTTGGATAGACTAAGCAATGTTTCTTTCTGGATAAAATGGCCCAGTACATCTGGATATTCCACGGACCAGATTGACAACACTGTTGGAAGTATTATTCAGTAGACTATTATCTTCATTAAAACTGAGATCTGAGCTGTTTTTATTTCTTTAATGTGACACCACTCAGAAGCATTTCAGAAGCAGATGTTTAAGAAAGAAAATGTCTTATTTATAATAACAAATTCTTTACTGCTGAATTATTCCTTTCAGTATATCATAGTGTGTGTGTTTTAAGCGTTGCTCTCTTGTGTGGTCTGCAGCCTGGAGCCTGAGTGGACAGCTGCAGCCTCAGCAGTGATGGAGCAGACCAAGGGCAAAGTTCGCCTCGGAGCGATGGACGCTACCGTCCACCAGGCGGTGTCCGGCCGCTACGGGGTGAGTGAGGAGTCACTGTGGGGCAAAGTTCTGACAACAACTACTGTAATGAAAGTCAAAGAAAAGTTAGAAAGTTCTCCTTTTTAGACTTTAAGAACAATACATCTGTTACCGAGAGAACAAAGCGATTTAAACCAGGTGTGCAGTAAGTCAGAACATGTATTTTCAATCAGGCATGAGGACATCTAACTTGTTAATGATTTTTTTTTCCCTGTACTTTTTTATTTCTCGCGCAATGTCATGCTGTTCCAGCTACTGATAACATTTTAGTTTAAGCAATCATTGCAACATCAAAAATAAATGAAAGGGTATTTTAGCAAAGCTGAATCTCTAGTTTCTTATTAATGAGCAACTGAATCAATGGCATTTATTTGCAGCGCTGGAAAAATATATGCGTCTTGTATTTGTAGATCCGTGGATTCCCCACCATCAAGATCTTCCGTAAAGGGGAGGAGCCCGAAGACTACCAGGGAGGTCGCACCCGAGGAGACATCATCGCCAGGGCTTTGGATCTGTTCTCTGACCACGCTCCTCCTCCTGAGCTGCTGGAGGTCAGTGCACTCGCGTTCAGTTTATAGTGCTGACATTAGACTATATTCACAAAAGTGGTCTAGAAAGGCAAAAGTAAATCATCTAGAGGTGATATTTTTTGCATTTTTTTTAACCACAAGAGAATCCCTTTTTTAAATATATTGTGCTACTTAGTTGATTAAACTAAAGTTCATTCTACCAGCAATTAAACATTCCAGTCAAACAAAAATAAATATTATATATCTGTGAAGTGTTGCACGATAACACACTAAAGACAGAGACATCAAAGGGGGAAACACATCTCATGGTTCGACCCTTTGATGTCTGTCTATACATGACATCAGTTAAACTAAGTCAGTTTATAATGTTAATGTTTTTTCTCAGATCCTCAGTGAAGACACATTGACGAAGACCTGTGTGGACAGTCAGCTGTGTGTAATCGGTGTCCTGCCCCACATCCTGGACACAGGTGAGACCAGACACAACTCTCACCCTCAACATGTTGTACCGTTCAGAAAATAACCTTAAGTACTGATCTCTAGAATTTCCCCTAAAGAAATATCTGTTAAGTCACTCTTGTAGAAAGTAGTGTTGTCACGATACCAACATTTTGGTTTCGATACCGATACCAAGTCAAGAATTGCGATTCCGATTCTTTTTCGATACTTTTCTTAAAAAAAGGGAAACACGGAATATCGGCTTTAAAATTAGGAATAACAGATGATTTTAGCAGTCAGAACAACTAAAGCAGCAGTGTTACTAAGAACAGAAACACCAAAGAGTCACATCTAATATAAATATATATAAAAGCATTTATTTTAATTGTGTAGCAGTGAGTTTAACATTTTGGCAGCACTGTTGAGCATTTTGAAAATGTATTTTCATGCCTCTGTGCAAGGCTTAGTCTTTCTATCTTTATAGCCACTGGTGTAAAGTAACTAAATTCATAAACTCAAGTACTACTTGGGTACAATTTTGAGATACTTGTACTTTATTTAAGTATTTCAATGTTTCTTTTGCTACTTTGTACTTCTAATCCACTACAGTTCAGAAATAATGGTGTACTTTTCCTCCACTACATGTATTTAATCCCTTTAGTTACTTCACAGATCTGGATGAATGATGTGAAATATAATCAAGTGTTAAATCAGACTTTAGTTCCACCTGGAGTAAATCCACCAGCTGCCCTGTAGTCTACAAAGTCATTCAAACTAGCTGCACATTTACCAGCTTTGAGAACACTTTCATGATCAATCATTATAAAACACATCATATATATTATTCTGAAATGGACCAATCTGCACAATGACTACTTTTACTGTCGCTACTTTAATACTTTTACTTGAGGAACATTTTGAATGCAGTACTTTTACTGTAACAGAGTATTCCTACACTCTGGTGCTTCTAGTACAAGACCTGAGCACTTCTACTTTTACTGTCGCTACTTTAACTATATTTTGATGATAATACTTTTGTACTTTTATTTGAGGAACATTTTGATTGCAGGATTGTTCCTACATTCTGGTACTTCTACTTTAACTCAAGTACAAGACCTGGGTACTTCTACTTTTACTCAAGTACAAGATATATACTTATACCACCTCCGTTTATAGCCTATGAAAAAAACTAATAGAAAACGAAGGCTAAAGCTAACGTTAGCAGATAGTGATGCTAGTTTGCTAGTTAAGTTTGCTCAACGATAATATTGCGACAGAAAAACTTTTCAGTGCACATCACGCTCTGCGCGCCGACAGGAAGCTCTGCTCTGAACACCTGAACGGCCCGTTCACAGACTTCTGTCGTCTTTTTTGTCACCAAGCCGAGGCGCAGCGGCAGTTGCACTCCCACTTGCAGCCATGCTTCTCGTTTTCTCACATGCTCTCTGGCAGCTAGCGCGTGGCCGCGTGCACGAGAGAGGGGAGGGACTTAGAACGTGCTTGAGAGGAGCGGGACTACAGGCACGGCTGCAGTGCAAGGAGTGGAAGCAGAGCGCTGAACACACACGGCTCTTATTAAACAGCGATTTCTCACCGGAGTACTTTTCCCCGTCATTCTTAAAGTACCGATACTAATGAAACGGAGGAATCGTACCGTTTTTAACGGCAGGGTATCGCGGTACCTTTCAAGTATCGGTACACCGTGCAACACTAGTAGAAAGAGGTAAATGTTGCTAATTGAGGCTACGGCCCGCTGACGAAAGCTCTTGTATTTGCAGTATTACGTACTAGAGGTCTGTGATGATATTCCAGGAAAAAACACACAACTCCGGCTTTCTTTTCAGTATCTGCTAGAGTTTCAAGTGAAAGGGACGACAGACAATCAAACTTAAATAACTATTAAAAGTGAGATCTAAAAATAAACCTTAAATCAACACGTATCACCATAGATGGCGCCAAAGCGAACGCAACGGAGATCTTTGAGATTTTGACACTGAATAAAAACAAAGCATTTCATAACTTTAAGATGATTAATGTTTTTTCAGCTCAAACTTGTTTAATTGTTATACTGTGTTATTCAATAGCTAATCCAATAACTGCTGAGATCTATTACAAACAATTCTTGACTCAATCGCTCACCATCCTCTGTGTTTGTATCTCACCAGGCGCAGCAGGTAGAAACGGATACCTGGAGGTGATGACGAAGATGGCAGAGAAGTACAAGAAGAAGAGTTGGGGGTAAGAATGATAGACGAGTCACAGGTTTTTATACAAATGACCTCTTATGACTGTGGCTAATAGTCTCTGTCTCTCTATCAGCTGGCTGTGGACGGAGGCGGGCACTCAGATGGAGCTGGAGGCCGCTCTGGGGATCGGAGGCTTTGGTTACCCGGCCATGGCCGCCATCAACTCTCGCAAGATGAAGTTCGCTCTGCTCAGAGGCTCCTTCAGTGAGGCGGGCATTCATGAGTTCCTCAGGTACATTTTCTTTTTTTAGCATTACAAAAATATCTAAATAAAATGACGCCTCAAAGCTGAATGATGTTGCTCATGTTCTCTTCAGGGAGCTTTCTGTGGGCCGTGGCTCCACTGCCACTCTGGGAAATGGGTCCATGCCCAAAGTTCACACTGTTGCACCATGGGACGGCAAAGATGGACAGGTGAGTGGGATCAGACCAGAAATCACATGATGGGCAAAGATGGAAAACTAATGACAAGGGTTACAGCTGTTTGACAGAACGCTTGAAGCTGGGCAGATACTGTATGTTTTCTTTATTATACATTAGTTTTACTATACCTTTCCTCAAAGCAAAAAAATGCCGGCTCTTGTTATATTAATCAGACGACCGGGTCTTGAGCACTCCACTAAAGATTATTCAGACAAGATAACCTCAACAATGTTGAGTAAACTCATGGTAGGCTATGGTATGTCATAAAAATACCATACAATAAATATAAAGTATGCCAAAAAATCTAAATATAGTAGGGTAGGTCATCAAAAGTCATAGTATTGAATGTTATTAAAGAAAAGTCGTCAGTGTAGTTAAATGCCAGTCAAAGTCAGTGGATAGTCCTGACCTGCGGCAAAGTCAAGAAAGCTGACGAAAATGAGTGTCATGCCTGAAAGACATCAGAGGGGGGATTTAATGCGCACTGCTTCAGCCTTAGCTACCTCTACCTGCTCCTTGCTGCATTCATGCACACAGAAGAACAAATCAGGATATCAATAAATCATGATTATGTAATATGGTAGTTGGGAGTTCTCTACATTTTGTTTCTTTTTGAAAAGTCCATGTGTGGTCATTTGTCTCAGTTTAAGAGTTATTTTCTCTTTTTAAAGATCTGCTAATTTGGATTTGTTTTTATTAGAAGTGAAATTCCAATCCCATGCTTTGCTAACAGTTGTCTTTGATTATATTGTGCAGCTTCCCGAGGAGGACGACTACGACCTCAGTGACGTCGACCTGGATGATGATGACTTTTTGTCTAAAATTGAGTTATGAGCCCAAATGGTGCGGGACCTGATCCAGGCCGGCAGGTAGAATCTGGTCTGATCCGGTCCTGTGCGACCCGCCTCCTCTCTCCTGTGGACGAATGGGAGGCCCGGTCGCCCAGTTACTGAAATTTTCCAGAAAAGACGCCTGCCGTTTCTCACATCTGTCAATCACACAGGACCAGGAGGGAGGGAGGGGGGCGCTGTGTCGTGTCCCTGGAGTGACCCCTGCCTCACATACCTGCTGAACATCGCTGATTTAAACGGCCGCCCCCAGCTGAGGAGAGGAGGGAGGAGGTTCTGAATGTGGCATTTCAGTCGTTCATTCAAGTCTTTTTCAAACACTGTTCCCCTCTCCCCTCCTCAGCCCCCCTTAAAAAAACCTATTTTTAAATGTGGACTTGTCCATGTAACACTTCAATAATCAACCCTAATGTGACTTATATCTTTTTGTTCTCTTTTTTCAACCCGTAAGTGAGTCTTGTTGGGTTTTACATCATGTCTTTCCAGGACAAGGGGATATCGTGGGACTTCTTGTGTAGATTTTTCTTACACGACTTTATTTCATTGTGTGAAAACAAAATTTTTGTTACAAAAATAAAAACAGATAAAAACAATCACAGCCTCCTTATTTACGTAAACTGTTACAAAATCAGAAATCTCATCACAGAGCGCATGCAATACCAAATGTAGAAGTTGTCCAGAAGAGCAACGTGACATCCTGAACAACAACGAGCCGTTTATCAACACAGGTAAAGTTGAAATTATAAGAAGTGATAATTAGTTTCCTCTTGGTGTAACATAATGGGATTGATAATACTTGCAAGCATATTATCCAGTCAGTATAAATATATGATATGGCACTTTGCTTAAGGAGAACAGGTAAAAGCCATTTCAAGGCAAGGGAGCTTTGGAAAAAGCGATATAGAAAAATACCCCCACTGAAGCACGTCAGTCCACAGAGAGGGGGCCACATTGACAAAAGAGAAGTATTCATTCATGTAAACAATAAGACAAGGAGTGTTTGAAAAAGGAAAGGATTGTCTGGTGATCGGATTGTGTTTCAGGGTGTGTGTGTGTGTGTGTTATTGTCTCTTTCCTCCTCAGAACTGACGAGAGGCTCCCTGATCCGACTGCAGCAGTCTGACAATAGACGGGTCGCTCTTGGCACCTTTAATGAACTCCTCCAAAGACAGTCTACCTGTGAAGCAGAGACCCAGAATAAAGGATGCAGTCGCAGGCAGTGGAGCGTGTGATGGACGGGTGAGTCACGCAGAAAAAAGCCTCCAACACCTAACACGAAAACCTCTGATGGTTATTTCAGGCGTCGGTGCCTTCAACATATTCTCTGCTGCCCCAGATAACGGCAAAGGCAAAGTGTGCTACACTTAGAAAATAAATAACAAAAAACTTGCAGTGCCATGTTATGACTGAATAATTGAGTCATGTATAGCTGACAAATCAACCTGCAGCTGAGTCTTATAATTCAGGGTATGTTAGGGTGCACTGACTTGAGAAAAATAGGAATTGGCAACATCTGTATTTTATATATATCAATATTACTGGTTCCAACTCAGTTTGTAAGATCATGACATATATTTCAAATTATTTGTATCAAATTATAGCAAAAATAATTCCAATAGAAACTATAATATTGAAATCATATTATTAATTAGAAATATCATATATGGATTTTTAGATTAGATTATAAACAGGGGGTAACTAAATATTCTTTGGAAGCAACACAAATAAAGATAGAAATGAAATAATAACTACAAAAACCCGGCATAGTTACTCGGTATGGTTTAATAGTAATTTTCAATATATCTTGTATATTGGTAGTGTGTTCCACCGATCAATAGTCAGCAGCATATTGCAATATTGCATCATTTGTTTGAGTGTTCGACCACAAAGATAAAATGCAACAGTTGACCGTGATTAGTTTAAAAATAAATACCGCTCTCCGTCACACAGCATCTGTGTAAATGCATTAGGAAGGCGTGTCGGCTACAGCTGTGCCCCAGGCCTGGTCTGCTGATCTTATTAAACTTCAGACACACAGTTTGACCTCCAGACTTCCTGAACCTCCTGCTTCAACACACACTGCCCAATGTCAGAGGAGTGGCTCTAAATATCTTACAGCTTGTGAAAGGGTTAAGTCCACGGCACATGGCTGCAGCATCACCTTTTCACACTAAATATCAAGCCTCTGACATGGAGCTGGCTCAGCAGGCAGAGATGCAAAAGGCTGTTAATTATCTGCGGAGTCATGTTATGTCACGTTGTTACATGACGTCCTATTCTCTGTCAGTGTCTTCTCTCTCTGTCCTCCATCTTCCAAATGTCCCGTTGTTTTGAAACCTGCTCTGTGGTGGTAATTGTTTAATGTCAAATATCATTCCATTTAAGAAAATTGAAAAGTTGATGTTGTATTTTAATTTAAACAACAATACAGAATGGACGTGAGATGGGTGATCGAAGAGGAAGGTACTAAGACAGGCTACATGTCAGGATGGGTTGTTTTGATGATGTTGTTTTGCCTGTTTACACTGGGGTAAAAAGTATGAATATTTATGTCCAACTTTAAAGGGTCGGTTTGGGTAAGTATTCACTTCTTACTACTTATTTTTACGAACAAATATAATCAACTTCTCCTATTCTTACCATCATTGTCAATGTCCATCTGTCTGAAGATCTTGTCCGTCCTTTTCTCCGGGGTCGATTCATCCTCAGGCATCTTCATCACTGATGACACCATCTTGTAAATTGCCTACAGAGAGGAGTGGAAACGATGTGCATCTTTATTGTGTCGTCTGGTGAAGCTTTTAGGAACAGAAGATACAAAAGAAGTGTTCCCACCTGACTCGCTTGTTACATCTGTCTGTCTGAAAGCTTTGACCTGCTTTCTGTTGCTACCTGGTGATGATGCTGGGTTGGCAACTGAAGCTCATCCTGCTCTCACAATAAGACACTGTGAACATTTCTCAGATGCATCTATTTGTATCTTTAACAGCTCAACACTTTTTCAGAATCATGTTAAGGTCTGGGATGTGAGAGGTGTTGTGGAAAAACAGAAAGCATTCACTGATAACACAAGCTCTGATGCTTTTGAGTTTTGTGCACATTCATTTGTATCCACAAACAACGTACTGAGCCAATATTGATTTGGGGCTGCAGGCTGCTCGGCTCACCATATTGGGAGAGTAAATATAGCCATAGAGATAAGAAAGAAAACAGAGGGGGCAGCCTGCATCCATGATGTGAGGAGAACATATCAGAAAATGACCTCTAAAACAGTCTCAACACAGAAAGCTCTGAGACCAGTAGTGGATGAATCCATATTTGGAAACTGCTCTTCTGATAATTGATTAATTATTTCAGTCATTTAGCAGCAAATGTATTTAGAAGTCCTCAGCAGCTGAGATGTGAGGGTTGGCTTTTTGTATGTATGTTAGGGCTGCTCAATTCATCGTATTTTAATCACAATTACGATTTTGGCTTGCAACGATTATGAAAACATAATCGAAATAAAACGATTATTATTATTTGTTATGTATTGGTTTTTCAGTTGAATTCTACTTAAAGTTCAGGGTAATCAACAGTTTTTTTCAATAAATGGATGTTTTCAAAGTTTATGGATAATCGTTTTTAATAATCGTGATATCGATTATTGCCCCAAATAATCGAGATTATGATTTTTGCCATAATCGAGCAGCCCTAATGTATGTTTTAGTAAACTGAATATGATCAATGAATATATTTTGAGATACCATTTACTATGTTTTGTTTGCCGATACAAACAACATAGTACCCAACATATGTCGTTTGTTTGAATATATTCGACATGCTGTATTATGTTTTATTTTTTTATTTCTTAGACATACTATGTTTTTGTTTTTTTCTATTATTAAAGACTTTATCGTTTTCTTTGCATATTTTTGACATACTATACTATTAAATCAGACAATAAACATCTATCAGATTCATAGATTAAAGTTATAGTTAGTTGCAGCTTTATTTGATATTAAAATCTGTAGAAAGTAACCTCTTCGTGGAGCCTTAAGTCTGGAATGAATAGAAATTATACTGTATATTTGTTTGAAAATGTACTGATAAGACCCATCATAAGTGGAAATAATAATTTGCTAACTAGTCAAAACATTTATATTGTAATTTGTAGCATCTGAGTAATCATTGTGTAATATCAGCAACATTTGAAGCACTAATAGAGCCTCATCAGGTTGCATTTATATCTCAGAAGATGCAGAATATTGACCCAAACTAGACAACAGCTTGATATAGGAACATAGAATATACAAACAATGAATACAGTTTATCCTCACCTGAACTATCTCCAGCATCTCGGCCCGGCTGATGTATCCGTTCCCGTCCAGGTCGTACATGCTGAAGGCCCAGCGCAGCTTCTGCTCCAGCCCGCCGCGGGACGTGACGCTCAGGGCGATGATGAACTCCCTGAAGTCGATGGTGGCGTCCCCGTTGGTGTCAAACGTGCGGAAGACGTGCTCGGCGAACTTCGAGGCGTCTCCGTAGGGGAAAAAGTTGGCATAGATCTTCTTGAACTCCTCCACGGTCAGGTGTCCGGTGGGACAGTCCTTGAGGAAGCCGCGGTACCACTCCTGCAGCTCGTGGTCCGTGAACTCTGTGTTTTCCCGGAGGTCGTTCAGGACCTCGGGCCGCAGCTTGCTGTTCTGTTTCCCCATGACTCAGCGCTCTCAGGACGGCAGGCGGGTAGCTGGTGTGTGGACCTTCTCCTCACACTTCTCCTCTGTGCTTCTACTCTCCTCGTGTCCTCTGCTCTGTCTCCTCTGATCCTGCAGGTGACCAACAATGCTCATTAATATCCCTGTGTGAGTTTCATAAATCATTCATTGGTTCAATAATTTCTCTCAGCTTGCAGCGGTGTTGTATCGTAAAAAGTGTGCTGATGATCTGCCAGGCTGGGGGAGGAATCTGGAGCAAGATGTAAGAAGGTGGTTACAATATGTGTGTCTACAGTATGTGTGCGTCTCAGTGAATACACTATTAATTCTCTGGCGGGGTGATACTCTATTGACCCTTAACTGCATGGTGGACGTGGTGCAAGTGTCCTGGGTCATTGTAATTCTCAATTAATCCACTTCAATAAAGGTCAGACTGATACTGACTGTTGTTACTGAAATGGTCAGACATCCTAGTAGACCCCCTCACACAAAACAACACCGACTATAACACCTCTTGTTGTTAAATGGATCGCATCAAGCACCGAACCTGGGGGGACAAAGCCTTCTCCGTGTCTACCCCCTCCCTCTGGAACTCACTCCCACAACCCATCAGAGACTGCACTGACCTCACCACCTTCAAAAAAAAAAAACTCACCTCTTCAATCTGGCTTTTAATGTGTGATTGTTGTTGTATTGCTTGATTTTAATGTGACTTTAACTTTATTTGTTCTTTTCTTTTCACTATCTCTGTGAAGCGACTTTGAGCACCTGTAAAAGCGCTTACCAGAAAATTATTAAATACCAACTATGTGCAATATATATGTCGTTAAAAACTGTACAATATATACCTGGCTGCTAAATCCTCAGAACTGTTACAGGGTGTGTA
The DNA here is from genome assembly GCF_902827115.2 of Pseudochaenichthys georgianus. NCBI lineage: Eukaryota > Metazoa > Chordata > Actinopteri > Perciformes > Channichthyidae > Pseudochaenichthys > Pseudochaenichthys georgianus. The sequence goes on from NC_047526.1 coordinate 25,741,533, forward strand.
TTTTTGTAAAATGTGTAACTTTTCTATTATAATTTTCTTTTTGTATTTTTAGTACTTTTTCTATGCATGCTTAGGTAACATTACGCTGTCTTTGGCTCTTTTCTGCTGTAACAATGTACATGTCGGGAGGCGTGTGGCGCAGTGGATAGAGCCTTGGTGTTGGGATCAGGGGTCACAGGTTCAAACCCCACTGCAGTCAGCATGTCGTTGTGTCCCTGGGCAAGACACTTCACCCCAAATTGCTCCTGTGGGGATTGTCCACAGTACTGAATATGTAAGTCGCTTTGGATAAAAGCGTCTAACATGTAATGTCCCCTCTGTTGATTCAGCTCAACAATAATCTGTGAAGGTGGAGTTCAGACACTGATTGAAGATGGAAAGACAGATGATGGATACAAAAAATACCAATGTAAACAGGGAGAATGAAGCATTTGACCACCTGGGCCTATTCACCTCTGGCTTCTGTCTAAATCCGTTACCATGGTTATATTCTGCAAAATGGGTTTATTCATGTGTGCAGGGGTACGGATGATTGAGGTTATGAGGATGCATAAACACAACACATCCAGGGTAAAGCCATAACAGCATAATAAGGATTAGATGGGACACTGTGTGCTTGCAGCCCACTGATGATGCAAAAGGTTAGGACACTTTGTGCTGCTTTGCTTTTTAAGTTTACAAACAGTGTGGTGGGGGCAGATGTTCTTTTTCGAATAAGAAGAAAGCATTTTGGTTTCTTAGTAAGAGTTGAAGAATTGAAAAAAAGTATCCCTTGTCAGCTTATCCTTTTTTTGAAAATCAAAGGAAGACATTTTGCAAAACCTGAGCAAATCTTTTACAACACGACTCTGGTTAAGTGTGTGGGAGGGACAGAAAGAGAGATGTGAGGGGGCAGGGAGGAAGAAAGAATGGAAAAAGTATGACACATAGAAAGAAAAACTATTTCCAGCTAATACCAGCGGTTCAATTACATAATCATTCTTCTGAATAACACCTCCACTCTTCTGTGTTACGTATAATGACTTTACGGGAGAGAGAGATGTATTATCCCCATGCTGCTCTCTTACGTTCAGTTATTGAAATCCCATTACTCCTGTGTTATTGGCAACAGCACGATTTTATCGGGGCGTAGAATAAATGAGCGCAGTGTGAATTTGGATGAGGTTTTCTTTTTTACACACGGACGCCCTCATTACTCATAATTGTCACACGGGGGTGTCATTTCCTGCAATTCCATGAATCGTAGTCACAGAGTAGCGTGAGAGGCAGATCTGAGGAGCAGCCAGTGACACAAAGTGTTAATGTCACTGGGGCGTAGGGATGGAAAATAAATCAATGGAACCAGATGCACTTTAAATACAGCTCTCCTCCACAGTTCCCTTATTCGTGCATATTCAATTATAAAATCAGCAATTCAGCAAAGGGCAAAAGGTTTAATAAATGTTGGAATTGCTACAAAAACAAGATATCATAAATGAATGAGGCTAAACACCAACCGATGCAGTGTGAAAGGTTGTGATTTAATTTTCATAACGACAATCTCGCACTGAATGCACATTCTATGGATAATCTTGCACTTGTAATTTCAAAATATTGAAATTACTGTTATTTTGTATATATTGATTGTTGTGTTTTTATTTAGGTCTTAATGTGTGCACATGTCAAAATGTGTCTTTGACTGTGTATATGTATATATATATATACATATTTGCACACATATTTGTATATACATTGTTTTTATATTCGGGATTGTGGGAAACGGTATTTCGATCTCTGTCTGTACAAACAAACTGGAAGATTGACAATAAAGTTGACTTTGACTTGACTTTGATAATATTACATTTCTTTTTCAGTATAAGTGTTTCAAGATTTAAAGTCTACAAGCTCTGTAAGATTGTTTTTCTTTGAGCTAAATGTTCAGATTTGGCCAAACCAAGCCCATAACGCTTGAAAAAACCAAAACGGAATCCCTACAAAAATATAATATATGATATTGGTTTAAATCAGAGCAAAAGCCTTCTATTGCATTAAAATATCATAAGATTGTGTGGGGCCTTATCCAACTCTGTGGCAACCTTTATGGCTTAACATTGCAGGATTGACCAAGCACAATAAAAGGGCCGCTCACGTTCACAGTCTTATATCACTATCTGCTATTTAAACAGGGTAGTGGGGTAAACTCCACACTGCCCTGCAGGCCGCCGTCCTTCCGCTCTAACATAACACAGGATGAGGAAGCAGCAGCATCTCCTCCGCTCTGGGACACATGGCCTCTTCCAGGACAGCTCAGTGCTGAGTCGGAGCAGACACAAATATGGGCGTTGCTATTTCTTCCCTCACACTCGGAAGATTCCAGGCTGGCAGACTGAAACGTGCTGCCATGATATTTCAAGGCCCTCTGCTGCTAAATTAAGAGTTGGCTTGTAAGAGGAGACAGTTACAATTTGGGGAGAAAACAGCAAAATAGAGTGTTCTCTGGTGAAAGGAATGTTGGTTAAAATAAACTCGCAAAACAGTTTTAGGGATTCTCCTGGCGTCTGAAATATGCTCTTTAGAGCTAAACAAAAACAAAAATGTCCACAAACAAATCATGGGTTACAATTAGAGCGTATTACATACGACTCTAGTTACTCATATCCTAGAATAAAAATTAGAGAACGCAGGACAAAAAAAGTAGCCTTCCAATCGAAAACGGGGGACAAGCGATGTTGTTTTTTCCATTCGTGCTTGTAAAATCTTATTCCTAGGTATTCACAGGCCTGCATTTGAGACTTCACAGGATGTTTTAGATGTTTTCACAGCTGGGAACTGGGACAGCCATTTTTTTTACAAGGTTGCTACTTGTGTCCAGTGGAAAATATTTTGAAATGTGGTCAGAAATAACTGCTAGATATTGTTGTGACATCTACAGATCTTTGCAGAGAGAATCACGCTCTCACTGCAACAGATGCAGAATAAGTTGTCTTAGAAGCTGTCTGTGAGTGTTGTTTGATACACAGCAGCCCCTCGAAATCCAGATTTGGTGTTTGAAATGACCCTCAAATACACAGCAACTCGCCCCCTGTCCCCAACCCCCATAGCCAGTCCTGCTCTGACTGTATGGGCCACTTTTTCCAGCAGGTTCCCTTCCTAATGAGACTGGTTCACATTTGGCACCATTGCAGCAAGTATCCCCCTCCCCAGATCTTGTAAACCCCCAAACAGGCCAGTGTCACTGCCGTTTGTCATTCTTAGGAACACTTCATTTCCTGAGTAAGGGCTTGTCAAAACAAAGAAGGCCTCCACTGTTTTCCTAGATGCTCATTACTTCTTGTATTAGTGAAGAAGACATTTCAAAGGAAGGAAACAAGGGAGAGGTGAAGTGTGTGTGTTTGTATACATGCTGATTGAGCTCATTATACTTCTGACTGTTCAAGGAAACAAGCTGTTTGGCAACACAACAATTGATAGATATAGCCAATAGACAGAATTAAGTGGTAGCTCTTTTGATTATCAGTGAACTGAGAAAATCATTTTGTAAGGTTCCTTCTTCTAATTTATAAATAGTTCCTGGTTGTCTATAATAAAACAATTATATGTGTGGTTTGGACTGTTTGTCAAAACTACACATAAATCACATAAAGCTTTTTGAGACTGTTTGTTGAACTAAACAAGACAATTAAAGACCACCATAACCTTTTACCATAGGAAATTATGATTTCCCCCCCCCATTATTTGCAGTCCTAGATTTGACAGAAGATGTATTATTAATTAACTCTGCAAACACATGACAGAGAAAACACTGATATAGCTTGGTGCACAGAAAGAAAGCATCATTTGTAGTGGTGTGTGTGGTGTGCTTGCTGTGCAGTGGAAAGGCAGAGCAGCACTGCAGCCTGAAGTTGTGTGTACTGCTCTGTGCTGCTAACACTGCATCAGGTGGGTGAGGCATCAGTCCAGTGTTAGAGGAAGAAAGAGTGCAATTAGTTTTCCAAAATCTCACACGTAGAGCACCGCTTCGTGGCAGTCTCTTTGAACTAGCGTCAGAAAAAAACACGCAGTAGTTCAGGATTAAGTCCCCTGACACACCAGTCGTCAAGGCAACAGGATAGTAGTGCTAAGGCTTAAGAAAGGGAGACGGTGTAACTATCAATCAGGTCAGCAGATGAATCTGAAAATCGGTGTGATTGCATTTAAAATGTGTGACGTTGGTTTCAAAAATGGTTTAATCTAATAGAAACCAGACCATCAACTAAAATGATTTAATGCATCATTAATAGTCGTTGCTCAAGTGATAATTACTGGAAAATCAGCACAGTTATTTTTATTTGACCAGTGAGGTTGAAAGGATGTTTCTTTTTGGATGGACTCTTCACATGTTGGCTTTGGTGTTGAATTAAAAAAGTGGGAGATGAAAAAGTGGGAAATATTAGTTGAAATGAGTTGCCTGGCAAGCATGCAGAGTTTTAAGGGATGTATAATTCCAGATTTTACAATGTAGTATTGCTACTCTGAGTACTCCTTCTTCTTCTGCCTACCAGTAAAGGAACATTTAAATACGTTTTTTGATAATGATTTCAAACTTGCCCAGCCTTACTCTGACTTCAATTAAATGAATGCATGAATATCAACTATGTCATTTGTATTGGTTTACATTATGTTTCAAGCTAGGTAGAAAGCTTGCCTTAAATACAATATAATTTAGCTGGTAACACTTTAAAACTTTTTTAGTTGAAGTGAGATGTAGGCTAGGCAGTGGTGGAAAGTAACTAAGTACATTTACTGAAGTATGGTACTTACTGGAGTACACTTTTGAGATACTTGTACTTTACATGTGTATTTAAATTGTTTGCTAGTTTGTACTTCTGTCCCACTCCAATTAAGACTTTTACTCTACTACATTTACGTTTGAACCTTTAGTTTGCAGATATGGATTAATGATGTATAAGCAACACTTAAATTGGACTTTAGTTACACATGGAGTAAAATTCACAAGCTACCCTGCAGTATACAAATTAAAAGTATCTGAATCTTTACCAGCTTTGATTCACTTTAATGCATCGATTTTATTAAAATCATCTGGAATGGGCCAATTATGAACGTTTAGTACTTTAAGTATATTTTGATGCTAATACTTTTGTACTTTTACTTAAGTAACATTTTGATTGCAGGGCTTTTACTTGTAACAGAGTATTCCTACACTCTGGTACTTGTATTTTTACTTAAGTACAAGATTTGAGTACTTCTACCACCTCTGAGGTTTGGAGGGTGTAGCCCTTATCCTATAAACAACCTCCTCCGTTATGGACACATTGCCACAGCAGACCAGGATACAATATGGAAGCACCGGAGATGACTGGGCATAGCTTTAAGCAGTATTTTATATATAAAGTGATGTAAACTTACCTAATAAAGGAGTTGAAAAGTCCTCTTCGGTTAAGCCCACTTTCACACCTCACGCCAACTTTAAGTAGCGAACCTCCTACTGATAAAACTCTTAACAAAAAAACAACACGGGAGTAATTAAAGATGCTCGAGTCGCTGTAACTACGGTGTGTCACTTTCAGACAGAAACAAGATGATGTTAACAGGCTAAATGTTATTTTTGTTTCTTATTTGTCGATTCTTCCTCCAGTCCCCTGTGTAGCGGCTTTATGGTTTAGTGGAAGATGTGGCACAGAGCTCGGTTTTCTTCCGACTTCCCCACTTTACAACTAAAGGGTTTTATTTTCCCTTCGAGGGCAATTTAACATTCTTGGTCTGCATGCTGGAAATAACTGCATCATTTGGAATAAAAGGAATGAGAACACGTGTCAAAAGTAAATGTAGTCATTAGCTAAAATGTATTTTATGACGGTTTAACAACTTCTTGTGCTAAAAGGAAACCCCCCACCGAAGACAGAATGGATCCGTCCACACTCACTGCTTCCATCGTAGAAACAGTCGCAGCAGCGTCCTGTGGAAAATTATCACTGGAGACTATTATTAGCACAATATCTAAAATAAACGGTTCATATTTGAGGGAAAATCTTGATAGTGTGACATGTACTGATTAACTTCACCAAATATACACAATGCAATGCAGAACCCCATGTAAAACAGTTAGTATACAAATGGATTATAAGGAATTCTGGGATAAACTACAGTAGCCTCGGACATACTGAACGATGTAATACCCCTATGATTGCGTACAAAGAGAAAGTACACAACAGAGAGAATAAACAGAAAGTGTTATAGTAGCAAATGTGTTCATATTATGCCTTATTGGTGGAATTAATTACAACCTATACACACCATCTATACACACCATCATCTTGTGATGAAAAACCCTGTATTTATTACATCAAAGGACCATGTGGTACACACTGAGCTAAAAAGTGGTATATCATAATGTATATATTATATAATGAATAAGGTATAACCTAATACAATTGTTCCCCTGTATGATTTATCTCTCAGATCCTCTGAAGATGTACATGTTTCCATCAGTACCTATGACAGTAACCTCAGGCTAAAGTGACACTGCAGGCAGGGCGGTGTGTATGTCAGCATTTCAGTAAGTGGATAAATAATTAACTGTGTGTGTGTGTGTGTGTGTGTGGTGTGTGTGTGTGTGTGTGTGTGTGTGTGTGTGTGTGTGTGTGTGTGTGTGTGTGTGTGCGTGCGTGCGTGCGTGCGTGCGTGCGTGTCTTCCTGAAGCCTGACACCTATTTCTCTACCTAAGAGTGAGTACAATACACTAGGTGGGGGGTTTGAAGCAGTGATAAAGTAGTCTGAGGTTGCTTTTGTTGCTATTGCCAACTTGTAACTCAACACTGTCACAAGCCTGTCGCTGCTGGAGTAAAGCGGATGAAAAGCATTGTTTCAACATCCTTAAAAAAAAAGGATCTCTCTCTAATACATTGAGTGTCAATTTGCCAAATAAAAATATAACAAATAGCTTAGCATGCAGCCACTACATCAAAAACCATTTAAAAGGTTACCCAACAGCCATCCTCTGGAGTCGGTGGATGCGCCGGCGCGTCCAGGTGCGCATCATTTTACGTAATTAATCATATATTTTCGATTATAAGGAGTAGAAATATGATTCAGATATCCACGGAATCGCTGGAAGAGTAGCTTTCCAGTGGTATCTCCTGTGAGACTGTAACCAGGGCCCTTTCTCATTTAATCAAATCCCCCTCCTCGACTCCTCGGCTCGCATCTCCTGTGGGCGGGACTAAGTATCGAGGATAGGAGTCGAGGAGGGGAGTCAAGGAGGGGAGTTCGATAAATGAGAAAGGGCCCTGGGCACAGCAGCCAATATGGCCGCTCAAAGCATCTTGACTTTACACTGTGTGGGATTGGTGGATTCGTGTGTCTGTCAAGGAAATCTCGGCCGGTGTTATGCCGTAGGTTGAAGCCTTGCCGTGGATTGAAGCCCTGTTCGCGGGGACGCGCAAAGGTGACGTCATCGCCTGTTTTGAGCGTTCACCGTTTTCTAAGCTTTTTTCACCCTTTTCAAAGCTTTTATCTGTCTTTTGAATGATATATCAGATTAAACAGCAAACGGCTGAATAAGTAATGTGCATACAATTGCGAGGAGGCTCGTTTTAAGGACACGTTTTTCAGATCTGTCACAATCTTCGTATTGGAATAAACTTACGTTTTTGAGTGTATAGTCCCACTCTGTTATATTCCTCCTTCCTACAGAACAGACAATGACAGGATAATATGTGATTTGTCAATAGTCCTATTTCTTAAAACCTTCTCTGTTGTTTAAGTGTCTGATAACCACAAATAGTAAGCAATGATATAACAGTAATGATATCTCATGTCAGACACTGTTATTTTCAATCAAGCCTAAAAGATAATGTGTTCAAACTGGCTTCACTCACTTCAATTGCTCCTTTGAATATCATTTTTATATATTACTACTCAACACATGTTTGTATTGTAATGCAACTATTTTTTTTAAATTTTATTTTAAAGTGACATTGAATGCTTTGAAAGGTGCCCTAAAATAAAGTGTATTATTGATCTTATATCTGTGCCTCTATTACATTACATATCATTTTCTATCACACTATTAATGTTCCTTATTTTAGACTAGGTTAATCCTGGTGTCAATAGGGAAGATCTGCACTGTTCTCTACATAACATGTTCAGAGCAGGTATTTCTCCTGCCGGATTTGGAACCCCCCCTATATCTTTCTCCAGGACAGTCACAACTTCACCAAAATCACACTGGTGCTTGCTGTTCCCCTCTAGTTTGTGCTCACCAAAGCATTTCACTCTGGGCCCAGCAAGTCAAAAACTAAAGAGGGGCTTCCATATACGGCAGTGCAGTTGCTAGAGCTGCCGGATTTTGAAGCGCCTCCTGTAATTTTGTCCAGGATAGTCACAATGTCACCAAAATCACACTGGTGTTGCATGTTACCCTCTAGTTTATGCTTACCAAAGCATTTTACTCTGCGTCCTGCAGGTGAAAAACTAAAGAGGGGCTTCAAAATCCGGCAGATCAGGTGTTGGTGCTGCCGGATTTGGAAGCCCCTCTTTAGTTTTGTACCTGCTAGGCGCAGAGTAAAATACTTTGGTGAGCACAAACTAGAGGGGAACAGCAAGCACCAGTGTGATTTTGGTGAAGTTGTGACTGTCCTGGAGAAAGATATAGGGGGGGTTCCAAATCCGGCAGCACCAACACCTGATCTTCCAGGGCTTCAATCTACGGCAAGGCATCAATCTACGGCACAACACCGGCAGCCATCATGGTCTGAAATGACCAATGGACATCGAGAAATCACTAAGGACCTACCCACCAAGTAAACAAAACATAAACCACGTGTCTCCCATCAGTTTACGTCTGTAAGGGGAGAGAGAGAGACAGAGAAAATGGCTAAAAAAAACTTTACAGTTGCCGACTTCCAGTGGTGTAGTGGGCGTTGGACGCGGGGGTATGCCGTACCCCCACTTATTTGGAGCATGATCTTTTTTGTAAAAGTCTAATAAATATAAAATCATTGCCAGTCTTATCAGTTGCAAGTGTGTATTTGTTGTAATAATGACAAAAACATAATACATTTCACAGTAATTATAATAAAAAATAAAAAACGATTTCCTTAAAGAATTATGATTAGTCATCACGCTCGTGACCCCGCGGCGAGCTGGGGAAGTGTCAGTGACACACCCACGGCCAGTTTACCGCCCGCCGATTTTGCGGCAGCTCTTTCCCTCAAGAACGCTAACGAAAAAGCTCTATAATGGCAGGCAAACATTTTTTACTTGACTTCTTTTCTAAAAAGAATATAATTCACAAGAAGAAAGAGTCTAGCAGCACCGAAGCTACAAGTGAAGCTGCTACTAGTACTACAGTACATCATCAGAAGAGCCGCCTAAAGACGTGGATAATGCTAGCTAACGTGCACGTTAGCTGCGCTAGCAACGTTCCCCTGGCTAGCTCAAGCTCACCTTTCCCAGAGGTGTGGACGGAGGAGATGTGGCGGAGGAAACAAGAGACATACCCGTGGATAGACTGCAAAGCTGGGAAACTGGGCTGCAAAGTTTGTTCATCCATATCTGATGTATCAGTCTTCAAAACACAAGGTGTGTGTGTGTGTGTGTGTGTGTGTGTGTGTGTGTTGTGTGTGTGTGTGTGGTGTGTGTGTGTGTGTGTGTGGTGTGTGTTGTGTGTGTGGTGTGTGGTGTGTGTGTGTGTGTGTGTGTGTGTGTGTGTGTGTGTGTGTGAGAAAAAATCAGCGCTGTCTGCTTATTTGCAATGTAGGCTAGGCCTAATCAGAATAATTTCCAGTCCAGATTCAATGTTTGCATTAGTAGGCTATATATATTTTTCGTTTTGTTTATTTAATAAGTTAATTTCAGGACAACTTTGGGAATTTTGTTTGTTTGTTATGAGTTTTAAATAGATTTGAAAGTGGAGATAGAGAGAGAGAAAAGCAGCGCTGTCTGCTTAGTTGCAATACTGTAGTTTATGCAATTTAGGCCTACACATTGTTTATGTAACGTATGTGCCAGTGTGTCCATGGTTTTGAGTCTGTGTGTGTCTGTTGAGCACAGCGCCGTCTGCTTTTTGCAGTACAGTAAGTAAAGTAGGACTAAGCATACCGGTAGTTTCTGTGGACCTGTCTGCCCGTTTTGTGAGTGCACTGCGCGCGTGCGCACTTGTTTGGCATTGTTTGGGATGACCTAATTTAAAATAGCGTCCCCCCAGTAATGCTCAGGCATAGGGGATGCCCAGGCCCCCTTCCAGCTGTTTCAGTGCGCTGGGCCTGTACTTGGAGACAGCCTGTTGAAAGCCACCCCCGACGCCGCTTCCGGACCCTTGCCAGACCTAATCACCGTCATGCGTTCCCTAGCTGTCATCCCAGTCGCTACATGCGTCCTGCGCACCGAGCTACTTCAGTTCCGCCAGGAATGCGATGAGACATTCCGTGCATTCGCTGCCAGAGTGCGGGGTAAAGCAGAGACATGCGCATATAATGCGGTATGCGAGTGTGGTAAGGACGTGGACTATACCGACCACATCATCCGTGATGTTCTGCTCAATGGCATTTATGACTCGGACATACGCCGCGAGCAACCTGATCTCACCAGAATGCGTGACTCCACCACGACTTCTTAACACCACAATGCGTGGTGGAGTCACGAACCTTGTTACATTTACGTGTCGGCACCACGCAAACAACCCCAATGTAAGTGAATGAGGCTCCTTTGTCGTGGTGCACACACGCATTTCTACAACGTCCCGCAGTGAGCTTTTATTCTATAAAACGTTTTTTTAAATCTACTTTATAGCTTGTAGTAACTCACGGGGAGGCTTCTTTATTTATTTGTATTCATAATAATTTGTATTTTTCGTCAGAATGTAAAAATTACATTAGTTACGAATTTGTGTTCTCAAAAAACAGTGCATTGTGTCTAATGCAACTGTGATTTTTATTAAATTAGTTTTTAAGGAAGGCCAGAGCTTCAGCTGTGTCAAATAGATTGTTCCCTTTAGTTAACGTTATTTAAAAGATAATGATCATGTCCCCTGTATTGTATTACGAGCGTCCATTCCCATTGGATAACGGAGAATTTTACACCCGGAAGTAAGTATTCTCCTTACTGTCGATTGATTTTACAGTGATATCTGCACTACTCATCGACTAAAAAAACACCAGATTATCCTTGTTAATTACACAACATTGATTGGTTTGAATTGTGTGCAATGCTTTTGTATTTTCCCCCTTCGTTTCGGAGAAACAATGTTTTTTTCGGAGTTTTAGGATGGCCGAAGACAACTACACTACCCAGAATCCTCAGCTATCGTTTGGGACTACACCATGTGCTTAGCTTGACAAACCCGATCAGTCCTCAACCTCTGAGATTGGATGTTGGAGTGGCAGTGTGCTAAATTTACACAGAGCGTCAAAAAGGACTTTGAAATGGAATGAAACCCATCGACGGCACACTATTCACTATACCCCCCCCTTAGGTCACAGGCTCCTCCAACAGTGCTACGCAATAAAACAGATAGGCCTACACAGAAAAAATAGTGAAATAGTGCAATAAGAGTCTATATACAAGTGATTGGAATATGATATATTAGATCAATAATTTCTAAGTAGCAGCCAGATGAATGTTATGGATGTTGTTTCTAAGTTCAGGTGTTTAATAATCGTATAGCCTGTGGGATGAAGCTGTCTCTGTGTCTGGTGGTTTTAGTCCGGATGCTGCGGTACCGCTTGCCAGACGGCAGCAGACAGAACAGTTTGTGGCTGGGGTGATGGGGGTCTTTTATAATCCTGAGTGCTTTCTTTAAGGTTATCCTGGTATTTTTACTCCACTACATTTATTTTAGTTACTTTACAGATTTGGATTAATGATGTGAAATATAAACAACCCTTAAATCAGACTTTAGTTACACCTGAGTGAAATTCAGTGAAGGTGATTGTCAAGTGCCAACAATCAGGCGAGATATTTGATAGTTGGTGCTTGAGAAGACTAAATATTTATCTGCAGATCCGTTTAAAGCATATTCATTACTCGTTATTCTCTAATAGTTAATTAAAGACTGTATATAATTGCTATTTTGCACATCCCTTTCAAGATTTCAAGATTTTCTAAGGTTTATTGACATATCATATATACACAATAGTGTAGTTATGCAATGAATTACAAACTTGGGTCACAGGTTCCTTAACAGTGCATTACAAGACATCTATCAATATGTGTGTATACTTCCACCATTACACTGTCGTATTCTGCACATTTCTTATACTATCTACATACATAAGATTATAATTAATGTGTATAATATCAGTTAAAATAAGTGCTTCAACATAGTTAACATTGCAGGAAAGTTGATTGTCAAGTTCCAAAACAAACCATGCAATTTAGACTTTGTCAGGCTTAATATTTATCTGTAGATAGATAACCCCAAAGCTTTTTTCCTATTTAAAAGAAGACCTTAACCTAAAGTATTCTTTAATGTTTAAATAAAGCCTTATTAGTTAGCACATCCTCCTATCAGGCACTAAACTGTTTTATTCTAGATATAATTTGAGTATCTTCTTGATATTTTCTATTCTATATTTATATCATTGACCTTCTACTTTCCCACTATTTTGTATGTACTCTTAATATTTAAATGTTTTCATAAAATATAACACATTCAAAAGTGCTTTACAAAAATGAAAGACATTAAGAAAAAGGCATTTTAAACAGTCGTTAAAAAGCAACACAATCTTCCTGCATTGCAATTACTCTAAACGTGCAATAAGGTGCTTTAACCAGTAGGTGGTTTGGGTTAAAAGCATAGGTTAAAAGGCTGTCAAGTTTACAGTGTTAACAAAATAAAATATACTGCTGTTTCCGGTTTAGTTTACGACGAATATTATTTTGTTATTGTTTTGATATTTGTAACACAAAAGAGATGGAAAAACCCCACAGCAACACAGAAAAGATGGTCTTAACATGACCCAGTGGTCTAGTAGTTAATAAAAAACAATAATATCAAAACAAAATATGACTACTAACTTTATTGTGAAATTAAAACAGAACGGTAAAAGAATAGTTTCCGGTCTATTCTGAGCCCGATCTCTGTAGATAAATAAAGAACTACGACAGATGTGTAATATTTAATGCAGCCAAACCATTTATTACAATGCATTCATGTGATGACTTTCAAAGAGTAAAGCAAGCACTGCTGAATAAAGTATGATTTTCTCTTTTCCGAAACCTTTTTTTCATATGGAATCCAGTTGGAGGTCAACCAATCAAAGAGCTTGAGGACTGATCACGGGGTTTGTCAAGCTAAGCACATGGTGTAGTCCCAAACGATAGCTGAGGATTCTGGGTAGTGTAGTGTCTAACTCTCTTTGTTTCTCCGAATTGAAGGGGGAAAATACAAAAGCATTGTACACAATTCAAACCAATCAATATTGTGTAGGACAATCTGGTGTTTTTTAGTCGATGAGTAGTGCAGATATCACTGTAAAATCAATCGACCGTAAGGAGAATACTTACTTCCGGGTGTAAAATTCTCCGTTATCCAATGAGAATGGACGCTCGTAATACAATACAGGGGACATGATCATTATCTTTTAAATAACGTTAACTAAAGGGAACAATCTATTTGACACAGCTGAAGCTCTGGCCTTCCTTAAAAACTAACTAATTTAATAAAAATCATAGTTGTATTACACACAATGCACTGTTTTAAAATTATTATGAATACAAATAAAATAAAAGAAGCCTCCCGTGAGTTACTACAAGCTATAAAGTAGATTTAAAAAAAACGTTTTATAGAATAAAAGCTCACTGTGGGACGTTGTAGAAATGCGTGTGTGCACCACGACAAAGGAGCCTCATTCACTTTACATTGGGGTTGTTTGTGTGGTGCTGACACGTAAATGTAACAAAGTTCGTGACTCCACCACGCATTGTGGTGTTAAGAAGTCGTGGTGGAGTCACGCATTCTGGTGAGATCAGGTTGGCCGCGAGACGCTGGGGACACCTGACGTCCTGGTTAAGCCAGTTAATGACGTAATTGCACTCGTCAAGAACAGAGAGATGGCCCGTAACGCTCTCCCGTCGTCCTCCCTATCAGCCATGTCGTCATTCCGGCGCCTGAAGACGACTCCACAGACGAGCCCCGCCCCGAGCCCTGCGGACGGGGCTAAACGTGCCTCGTGCCCGGAATGTAAGAGCGTCTTTAACGTCTTCACGGAGGGGCCTCGCAGGTGGAATCCTAAGCCTCACCAGGTGCGCATCGGCTGCTATAGGGCCCGCCGGCGTCAACAGCCGTCGTCCGACAGTCAACAGGCCGCCATGGGGTCGGAGCCGGTCTCCCAGGTCTCATCGGTGCAAGCTGGGGCCCGCCCTGGCCGACGTCACAGGAGCCGACGCCGCGCCCCTACGTCGCACGGATGTGTCAACAGGCAAGCACCTATCAGACTCGAGCACCACATCTTCTCCAAGGGCGAATGGAGACGGGCCAGGCTGAGAGACCACTCCCGAGCATTAATCACCATCTCGATGGACATGCCAGTCGGGCTGAGGGATGGCACCGGCAACCGGGGCTCAGCCGATGGAGCTCGGATATCCGCCGTCGCGGACACTGGCGCGCAGTCGGACCTTTGGTCGCTGGAGGAGTTCCTGGCCTGCGGTTTCTCGCGGGACGACCTGCGACCCGTCAGCCTCAGCCTGTCAGCCGCCAACCGATCCCTATATCCATCGAGGGGGCGTTCTTCGCTAGGCTCTCGACAACCTGCAGCGGGGGGCGTGTCACCTCCTGCCGTTCCATGGTATATGTGAGCAGCTCGGTCCGGGCCATGTACCTCTCCTACGAGTCGTTGCTCAACCTTGGCCTCTTGCCCGCGAACTTCCCATCGGACGACGTTGCAGGGGGGCACAAGGACAGGCGTAGCCCTGACACGGCTGACACGCCAGACCAGCCCTTGTCCGTCAATGCGACGAGGTCAGCCAACGGCGGCTGCGTGGCGCCAGGTGACCCCCCGGGACGCCCAGTGCACATGTCCTCAGCGCACGGTCCCCCCGTAGCACTGCCGTTCCCTTGTAAGCCAGAGAACAATTACAGGATGAAAGATTGGCTACTCGGGAGATATGCCTCGTTCAATACTTGCCCCCATCGAGCACTACCATGCATGGAGGGGCCACCTATCGAGATGCACGTGGACCCCGCAGCTACGCCTAGGGCATGTCACACCGCGGCTACAGTGCCTCTACACTGGCAGCGGAGGGTCCATGATGACCTACTGCGGGACGAAGCCCTTGCGGTCATTGAACGTGTGCCATACGGCGAGCCTGTGACGTGATGCCATCGTATGGTAGTCACTTGGAAGCACGACGGTTCCCCACGCAGGACCATGGACCTCTCCCCCTTAACAAATTCTGCCAACGTGAGACCTTCGCCACTGAGTCCCCGTTCCACCTTGCACGCCGCGTCCCGAAGGGCACCTGGAAGACCGCCACGGACCCCTGGTACGGCTACCACAGTGTCCCCCTGCGTGAGTCGGATCGCCACCTCACTACCTTCATCACACCCTTCGGCCGTTGGCGCTACACAAGGGCACCACAGGGTTTCCTGTCATCAGGGGAAGGCTACAACCGTCGGTTTGATGCCGTCCTCTCGGACTATGAACGCAAGGAACGTTGTGTGGATGACACCATCCACTATGACACCGACCTCGTCGTGGTCACCGACCATAAGCCGTTGGTGAAGATCTTTGGCGACCGTACGCTGGATGAGATCACAAACTCGCGTCTGTTTAGACTCAAGCAGCGCACCCTCCCATGGCGCTTTGACATTGTGCATCTGCCTGGCAAGAGCAACTATGCCGCTGATGCCACGTCGAGGCATCCTTCCCCCTCGGGCTCAGCGAACGACCTCTCATTGGGGCTGCCGAGCGGGCCTGACGCCGTGGAGCTCGGAGCCATCTCTTGGCCCCTCCTCGCACGGGAGACAGCGACTGACGGATGCCTCGGCCACCTCCTCCAACTCATCGAGCAGGAGGGTGGGATTGACGTAAATGACCCTGCCCTGGCGAGTCTGTCATCGGTCTGTGAGTCCTTCTACGCACAGGACGACGTCCTGCTCTATCGGGACCGCGTCGTGGTCCCCCCATCCCTCCGTGGGAGAGTCCTTCAGCATCTCCATGCCGCCCACCAGGGAACCTCAGCGATGGGGCAGCATGCCCGAGCCATAGTTTACTGGCCCGGGATGTCCGGGGACATTCAGGCCACCAGGGACGGATGTGCAGACTGCAACCGCAATGCTCCGTCACAGGCGGCTACACCCCCCCTGCCATCCTCACCCCGTCCACGCCATTCGAGGCGGTGTTTGCTGACTTCTTCGACTATGGGGGCCGCCACTACCTAGTTGTCAGGGACCGTCTCTCGGGCTGGGTAGAGGTCCTGAGCTCTACGGCGGGTACTGCCCTGGCGGGCTCAGCTGGCCTTGTCCAACACCTCCGTTCATTCTTCGCCACCTTCGGCGTACCGGAGGAGCTCTCGAGCGACGGTGGTCCGGAATTCAAGGCGAGCCACACTGAGGACTTCCTCTGCTTATGGCACGTCAAACACCGTGTGTCGTCCGTTATTTTCCCGCAGTCGAATGGGAGGGCAGAAGTTGCGGTTAAGACCGTTAAGCGCCTCCTGATGTCCAACACCGGCCCGTCGGGCGGCCTTGATCAGGACCGCTTCCTGCGTGCTATGCTGCAGCTGCGAAACACGCCTGACCCCCACTGCAAACTCTCGCCAGCGCAGATCATCTTCGGCCGCCCCCTTCGTGGCTCGCTCCCCTTCGTGGCTCGCTCCCCTTCGTGGCTCGCTCCCCTTCGTGGCTCGCTCTCCTTCGTGGACCGCCTCGAGAAGTTCTCGAACCCGCACATCCGCCTGCTATGGCGCGAGGCATGGGCGGCGAAGGAGGACGCCCTTCGGACCCGTATGTCCTGTACCACCGAGTCCCTGGGGACTCACT
The DNA here is from genome assembly GCF_902827115.2 of Pseudochaenichthys georgianus. Classification (NCBI taxonomy): domain Eukaryota; kingdom Metazoa; phylum Chordata; class Actinopteri; order Perciformes; family Channichthyidae; genus Pseudochaenichthys; species Pseudochaenichthys georgianus. Next base: position 25,758,493 of record NC_047526.1, read on the forward strand.
CAAGACCGCTCTGCCCATTGGCACTCGGCGAAAGGGTATTCCTCCAGAACCAGCCAGGCCTGAGCCCCCATAAATGGGACAGGTCAGGGATCGTGGTGGAGTCTCCGGGCCACGACCAGTATCGGATCAGGGTTGACGGTTCGGGACGTTTGACACTGCGCAACCGGCGCTTCCTCCGTGCCTATACGCCGGCCACACCCTGCGCCCGTGAGCAGCCGGCGGTGCCCTTGCCGCAGCCCGCTGCTCTGGACCATCAGCCCCCACCTATCCACCCGGGCTGGGCGACGCCCCAGGGGATCACTCAGCGGCCGGCTGTTGGACCCCGCGACTCGGCTATGGGCGCTTCCCCACCGGCACCTGCTGGTGAGGCGTCCTCTGACCTCACCGTTCCTACGGGTGCCTTCCTGAGCGCACCGGTGCCGCAGTCGCCGCCGATGCTGCCCCAGCCTACTCGGCCAGGCCGCGTGAGGAGGCCGCCTGCACGTTACGAGCCTGAGTCCGGCAGCTGGATTTAGACCGTTAACCTATTCCGGCCCATAGTTTTCCGGTCTGGGGCGGGATGAAGAGTTTATCGCCGGCCACTAGAGGGCAGCGTCACTGCTGTCGCTGCCCGGATATGCCGTGCTTTGACCCGGTAGTGCCTAGCGGCCATTTTAGTTCACATGTTGTTCATTCACTCCGCCTCGAGTTGAGACGTTCATCCACTCACTCATGTAAGACTGTTTCCACTTCTGTTTAGTGTGTCTTTAATATATGTAATTGAATATATGTGTATTGGTCATGACATGCATGTATGTAATATTTTGTCAGCTTATCCTGCGGCATTGCTCTGTTTCAGGGTGTCGTCATCCTTGTCATTAAAGTACCAAGACTGACATTGAGGAGTGTGTTTCTTCAATACTGTTCTGTACAGATGAGACTGTCATTCTTTCACACACACATACGGGTATTGGGCCGAGGGCGACACCATACTTCCGGTGTCCGCCGTTTTACGCAAGGTGCAAGCAGGCCAAGGGTTTAGCCGTACACCTTCTAGGTGTTGCTAAGCTTCCTGTACTGAATATCATAGTCTATTGCCTTAATCAATATCTAGTCAACTCTAAAATACCACATGCAATGGCATGATAATATTATTGTGACAAGTGGGATATTCACCTGGTGTTTCCAGAAATTAGATGTAGATGCAGCCAAAATCGACGAAGGCCACTTTCGACAACCCACACAGCTCTAGTTTATGCTGGTAACGACCTAGAGCACACCCCTCAAGTCCAGAGATGTAATCCGAAGACATGTAGCGATTTCTTCGGTCGTTAATTCATAAAAAAAACCTAGTGCCCTCTGCCTGGCTACGTTAGCTAGCTGTTTATATTTGCCCTTCCAGGATATTTGCACCTCCATGAAAATGGCGTATTTATATATATATATATATGGCGCGTGTTGCATTGTGGGTAGCTCGTGAGGTCACTGTGTGTGAAAGATGTGTGCCTGTTATTATTTTACCATCCTGTACAGATGAGACTTTGTAATCAGATGTAGCCTATGTATATGTGTGTCTGTGATTTTATACTGAATAATGTAAAGTAACTGGAAATACGTGTGTGTGTGTGTGTGTGTGTGTGTGTGTGTGTGTGTGTGTGTGTGTGTGTGTGTGTGTGTGTGTGTGTGTGTGTGTGTGTGTGTGTGTGTGTGTGTGTGTGTGTGTGTGTGTGTGTGTGTGTGTGTGTGTGTGTGTGTGTGTGTGTGTGTGTGTGTGTGTGTGTGTGTGTGTGTGTGTGTGTGTGTGTGTGTGTGTGTGTGTGTGTGTGTGTGTGTGTGTGTGTGTGTGTGTGTGTGTGTGTGTGTGTGTGTGTGTGTGTGTGTGTGTGTGTGATCGAGAGAGACTCCTTCTCCAACCTCCCAAACTTTCTTTTTATGTGTGCATTGTTATTTGTGCTTGAGCAACATTTTACTTGAACTTTATTTCAATGAAATTAGTTGTAATTATTGTCCTACATTTTAATTTGTTTTACAGAGATGTTTCACAGCTGTCTGGGCCTAGTGGCAGTATCCAGCAGCCAGAACATCCATCTGTGCCTGCCCCCAGGTCAAGATCTACTGTGGCTCAAGGGCCTTCACCAGAGCCATCACCACCAAGGACCAGCAGACCAGCATCACTACAGCTGCCTCCACCTCCATCTGCGGCTGCCACCAGGTCAAGATACACCTCAGCACAAAGGCTCCACCACAGCCATCACCTTCAACCCAGCCAGCAAGGAGGTGTCGTGGAGGTCTTGTATAGCACTTGTACACCCCACCTACACAGCAGCCCATGCACCATCACCCCCATCTTCACAGCAGCCAGACCCACTGTCTTGGAAGACAGACAAAGACCTTGACACTGTCTTGACATTTATAATGAATAGTTGGTTGAAAGTTCTGATGTTCAATTTTGTAAATAGTTATATTTTCCGGTTTCTTATATTTATATAAATAGTTTATAATAAATTGTTGGTTGAAAACAAAGGTTGAATGCTCAATTTGTATTTGTATACATCACATGAACCTTGGTATGTAATATGAAGTCATTATTCAGTCCTAATGTATCTCAGTCCCTGCTGTGGTGAAAGTAGAGTGATAAACACCTGTTTTACTCAAAATTTGAATTGAATGTTTTTCATTTTAGACATGAATAACACATTTATATACAGTGTAATTCAAATATTTCACTGCTTTTGTGATCCTAAGACTTTGGTAACCAAATCTAAAACACCAAAACAATTCGATCACATGAGTACATTTGTGTTTTCACAAGAGTTTTGAAGATTTTCTGAAAATCGGATGTAACATTTTAAGCTTTTGAGCTACTTATCTCATCAAACAGTGCTCTAAGCTGAGTAATTTGCATATATAGCAATACCAGAGATTGTCCTGAGCATTTTGATATGTAACACATGGGGTTCCATGTTAGAAGAAATACATTTAAAAGGTGATTTAAGAAAACATCTAAAAATCGAGAAAATACCCTTAGACTCCAGAGGGTTAAGGCCAATATAAGGTAATTAGCCTACAATATAAAAAAAAAACTTGACACAAGGTCCATGAAAACTAGCTTTTAAGTTTTGCTCTTAAGAATGACAATATAGTTGAAATCTCTGTAAAATCTAATAGATGGACTACAATGTTAATTAACAATGATTATTACAACCAGTGGCATCCATTAACCATCATGTTAAACATTGAATACTAGTAATACGCATTTGATTATTGAACATACTAAGTATCGACAAAAATCATCTCACCGCTGAACAAACTCTCATGACGGTTTAAACTTTAAACTAATAAGTGGACCTTGAGTTAATTGTTTTTTCATTTTTTAAAAACCTTTTTTAGACTATTCAAAAAGAGACACCGTTATCAAATTTATTTTCTCCTTTACTTATTAAAAAGCTCACCACGAGAGTGCTGGAATAATGGATAGTTGACCAATAACACATAACATATGTTAAATCAAATAGTAATTCTTATTTTTTACAAATAGACTGAATTCTAGGACTTTTGACATCACATACATTTGCAAGTTGATGATATAATCCAGGAAAAAGGCTAACATTGAGTGAGGATTTCATTTAAGTCTTTCTCAAGGACAATAAAGCAGGAAATAATGACTGCTCCGATTGAAAATGGGCATGTGTAGTTATGTAGGATTCATTTATGGAGGGGGGACATTGATGTGCTGTTCTGCAGAAACATAATGATCCACTAGAGGCCACTGAGAGCCCCCACTCTGCTGTAGAGTTGTTGATAGGTCTGTTGTAAAGATTGAGCTCAGCTGATGGGGAAACTTTATTGGACACACAGGTATGCTACTTAGGGGTGTTCACAGGCACAGTCCCTTTTAGCCAATTACTAACGAGTATTCTGTATTTGGATGTAGTGGTGTCATGTTGTGTAATTTCTCCTTGCAGTTTGTTTTAATGGGACAATATGTTCCCACAAGTAGTATCCCTTTTGTATTCTGACTGTTGTATTGGATGACAGGGTTTCAACTGTGCTGATGTAAATAAAGATTAGATACCTAAATTCAAGTCTAGACATGTTGACAAATAGAGTATAAGTTCTTCATAGAAAACATGTTGACTCTCAGTCCATCGTCCATCTCACATACAGTTTTCACATGATTGGGTGACATGCAATAACAGCAGCTGTAAAAGCCCCACATACTCCTCAAATATTGATCTAACCGTCTTTACATTACACACAGAGAGGGGCAATGCTCCCCTCTATGGTTCTCTGTCAATATTTAGGGAACATGTGATGCTGAATTCAAGGTTTAACTTGATTGCAGCATTAACCCTCCGGTATCATTCGATTGGACTAAGCAAATTAGTCATTCGAGACAAAAATGTCCACTGCAAAAGACTTTGATAAAAACATTATATTAAAAAGTTTTTTTCACAACTTTTTTGTGTTCAATCTTTAAAGCAACTTCCGCCCTAATAGAAAATACCAAAAATGTAATCATTTTCAGGATTTTAACCCTTTAAATGCCATTTTGAATACATGAAACCGCTGTTTTTTTTCATGATGAAAACAGAGAAAATGTGTTATTTTCCAAAAAATACATATCTGGGGACTGGCTCTTTTTTTTTATAACAGTCTTGGATATGTCAAAGATTAGCAACAAAATGGATTTGTTTGCATTATTAGTTTTTGCACAAAATCAGATTGAACAAAAAAGTTACAAATTAGTCATTCGGGACAAAAATGTCCACTTCCAAAAACTGCTCTAAAATGACAACAGATTAATATTTTTTAAAACTTTTTTGGGTTAAATCTTTCAATCAACTTCAGTCCTGATCAAAAATACCAAATGTTAAATTATGTTCAGGATGTTAACCCTTGAACTGCCAGTTTGAAAACATGAATTTGTGTTTTCTATGAAAAACATGCACAAAAAGGCAGTTATTTTCCATATAATAAATGTTGGGGGAGTCGGCTTTTTTTTTATCATAGTCTTGGATATATCAAAGATTAGCAACAACATTGATTTTGGTGGATAATTAGTTTTTGCACAGAATCAGATTAAACAAAAAAGTCACACATTAGCTACTCGCGGACAAAAATGTCCCATCCACTCCCATTATAACCACATCTTTTGATCTCTCCGCCATACCGGTATAAAATCATGCATTTTGTAATGTCAGGGTTTTATATTGGAGGAAAATAGTTCAATTTGTCCTTTTTACTCTATATTACCAGATGTGACATTTTACCATTGAATTACATGCTTGTCATTTCTTGGTTTCTTTGCCTGTTGTATAATGGGGCCCTGACAGACATTGGAATACATGTATGCAACTAATATGATGTAGGTGTGTTGGTATGGATGTGGAAGAGTGGTATCAGCTGAGAAATGTGTGTGTGTGTGTCTGGATGTACAGTGTGTGTGTGTGTGTGTGTGTACAGAGACAACAAACAGTAGATTTGGTTTACAGCAAGTCGCAGTTTTCACCTTATATCTTTCTTTCTTTCTCTCTCTTTCTCTCACTTCCTCATTCCCAAACTCATACCCACTCTTACATATTAAACCTCCTTATACCTTGTATGTGTGTGAGTGATTGTGTGTGAGAATGAGAAAGGAGTAAGTGTGCTCATGGCGTTTTGTTTTTCATTTGTGCTGTTTCATGTGTCTTTGAGGTAAACAGATGTAGAATAATAATAATAATAATAATAATAATAATCATTAAAGCTGCAAGCAGCATTGAGCGGGTCTTCGACGCTCTGCAGGCTGTTGTCCGCAGGCTGTTGTCCGCACGTCGATGTGTGTCTCGAGAACTCGGCCCTTGGCAAACGTGGGAAGTTTCAGGCCGATAGGACAATGTCTTTGAGTTACAGCAGTAATACAAACATTGTGTTTGATGGCGGGTGATCTGTCGCCATGGCAACGGTATTTGATGACACCCCATAATACGCATAGATGTGTTGAGGGCTGCATCGTTATCAAACCTGTGAAGTTTTGGGCCGTTTGGAGCATGTTAACTGGAGTTATGAGAAAACCGTGTTTGACGGTGACCATTTGGCGAAATTTTAAAACTGACACATATATGTCTCGAGGGGTTGACGGTTAGAACTCATGTAAAGTTTGAACAGTTTTTGACCATTTACACAGGAGTTATAGCAATATTGTGCTTAACAGAGAGGAATGTGTTGCCATGGCAACAGCTTTTGAGGAAAACTCACTATTGTCATATGGAGGTGTTGAAGGCAAGACCATTAACTGTAATCTGAAGTCTGGTGCCGTTTAGACGATTTTCCATCGAGTTATGACAACACTGTGGCTATGTCCCAATTCAGCGGCCGCATCCTCCTGAGGATGCATTCGAAGACCGCATACATCACGAAGGCTGTCCCAATTAAAAAAAAAGACAAGATTCCTCCGAATGCAGCCCACAAATGCAGCCTTCTATTCCCAGATTTTGAGGATACATCTGATGTACACTCCGCGGTGTACCATATCCCAGGATGCAATGGGCGACGGTGACGAATGAGTTTTTTTTAAAGAAAATGGCTTCTAACGTCCCGGCAACGGCTGAAGCTTCGGCTGGAGCTGGATTTGTTTTTAAATGTAAGTATAGGGTTTCAACTCACCCAAATAGTAAACGACATGAAACAGTAAACCGATTTAACTGTTTTATTTAAAGATACAGGCGATTGGAGATGTCTTCTTTATATTACATACATAAAATAATATGAAGTGAACATATTTCGACATGTTGTAAACCAGAACCATGGTTTTCATATTGTTGGGATTCATTATAAAGCTAATTTATTTATTTAACTGCTTTTGTTATACAAATCTTACTGCAACAATTTGTGTTGATAGGGAGCAAGGAGCAGACTGCTAAATTCATTCAAATGCGAGGGGATAATGAATCCCTCTTCACCGGGGCCAAATTCTCCGCGAGCATCGCTTGGAGGTAAGGCACAATATCCAGTTTGTATCGTTCTTATTTTATGAATCATCCCTCATTTCATACACTCCATTCTAATAAAACAACTAGTATTGTCTAGTACCGGGACTTCTGATTTTTACCCATCTGCGTACCGTTAGTTCTTACTGCGTACCGGCACCTCATGACGCATCTAGGTACGCATCTTTGTTGTGTTTATGCTTAGTTGCAACACCCATTGTGTTTTTTTTTGTAATGCCATGATTGTTTTACTCTGCCTTTAGGATTGCAAATACCCAGGGTCAGGAGAGGGAGTCGGTGGGAAACCCACTGCTGCAACTTGGCCGTGGTTTGTCCGAATGGATGAGATATTAGGACAGAGGCCCTCTATCTGCCCGCCTGTCCTAATATCCTCTATTCCAGACGACACGCCGCGGCCAAGTTCAGCAGTGGGGGACCAAGAGGAGGACGAGGAAGAGGATCAGGTTGAGGCAGGGCCATCCCGGCCTAAAAGGAAAAGAAAGGATGGGCTAATGGACCTCATCAGAGAGGACATGAAGCAGCAGAGGGAGGAGAACAGGGAGAACCTTAACAGGCTTTTTTCTCTCCTAGAAAAATTAGTAGATAAATAAATAAATGTAATTAGCAATATGAAACTTATAATTTATTTGATGGAACAACATACAAATGAAACAACATACAAATAAAACAACATTTAAACTATATACACATTCAGGCTGAGCAGGGAGTCCATGGTGGTGCTGCTGGACCTGGCTGCCACAATTAAGACCCTGGTGTCCTCTGACGGTGGGTGGGGCATCATGCAGGGTGGTCTCCAGAGCTGTTGGGGATGCTTCTCTCCACAGTACATCGGATTGTCCATTAGAGCAATCGACGGCTGCCATGTCTCTAAGATGTTTTCAGCAGCAGATAAGAACAAAAGATGTATATAAATATTGCGCACGGTTATTTTATCACAGCTCGTCAATTGTTTTACATACCTTTACACATAATCGTGGTCACCAGGAACCTCCTCCAGGGCAGACACCTCCGCAGACAGTTGGTCCCGCCAAGGAGCACCACTGACTGCCTCCAACACATTCTCCCCCTCATCCTCCGCTACATCCTCCACAATGTCCTCTTCTGGGGCCATGATGTCGCCGGCCCCAATACAGATGTTGTGGAGGACGGCACATGCTGTTATGATCTGAAATTTAAAAATTGGCAGAAATATATAAATATATATATATGTTATACCTCATGTTAGATCTACTCTTCAGTATTATCAAAATGTCCTAATGAGTGATTACTTACTTGAGGAACGAAGGTGTGGTGCACCTCCAGCGCTTGCTGGAAGATACTCCTGAATCGTGTGTTCATCACCCCGAAGGCACGCTCGATGATGGAGCGTGCCCGGGAGTGATGGCTGTTGAAGCGCTGGGGTCCCACACCTTGCAGCGGCCGTTTGTAGGGAGTGATGAGGGGGAGTGGATGTTGGAGACAGGGGTACCCCCCGTCTGCGAGGATATAGTGCCCTGGAGGAGGGTAGAGTGCCTGCCGATAGAGTGGGCTGTGGCGGAGCACTCTAGAGTCATGGACTGACCCTGGCCAGCCCACGTACGTGTCGATGAAGCGGCCCTGATGGTCACAAACAGCCTGCAGCAAAATGGAGCTGAACAATTTTCTGTTTCTATAGCAGTGACCATCAGGGCCGCTTGGTGGCACGATGCGGACATGGCAGCCGTCGATTGCTCCAGCAGCTTTTCTGAAGGCTCTGTGTCTGGCCAGCCCTGCGAACCCACGCGACACAGCCTCCAGGTCTTCTGCTGTCCTGGGGAGGTGGATGACCTGGTGGCAAATGGCCACCACCTCCTCAGTCACTCTGTGGACAATCCGATGTACCGTGGATCTAGGCATCCCAAAAACTCTGGAGACCACCCTGCATGATGCCCCACTTGCCAGCCAGAACAGGAACACCAGGGTCTCAATTGTGGCCCCCCATCCATGTCTCCTGTCCTGACCCAGGAGTTCCAGCAGCACCTTCAGGGACTCCCTGCTCAGCCTGAAATCAGGGCGTGTGTCCTGGTCATTAAAAAACCTGTCCAGGACAGGGATGCTTAGGTTGACCCTGCAATACAGGGGCCTTGGCTGGTAGAGGGAAAGGTTGATAAAAAAGGGTTAAATAAGTGAAGAGCATTTTTGTTCTATGTTTATACATATATCTATTGACATGTTTATATATATATATATATATATGTTTATTGATATATACACACACAAATATATACGTGTATATATATATACTAATATATATATGTATATATACTCAAGCTATACTCAACCTGAAATACAATTTGTATCAGTATTATGCTAATAACATTACTGTTAGCTAAAAATACAGTAGATACATATATTCTGTGTTTGTGTATACATATATCTCTATAGACATGTTTATATATATATATACACAAGCTATACTCAACCTGAGAAATAACATTTTAAACATTTATTATAGGCTAATATTAACATTAATGTTAGCTAAAAATACAGTACATATATATTTTATATAATATGATAATAGATATAAGTATCAGTACCTGGACATGGTCTTCCATTAATCTGAAATAGATGGTCCGTCTGGTGTGACCTTGGGAAATTAATGTCAACATATTGAACATCACCAAAAAAAGCACTATCTCTGACTCCATATTGAACCGTTTGAAAATATTTTGCCTAATGTCAGAAATTATTACCGGCACTTCTGACTGCAGCTGGTTGCTAGGTGACGGGGTCGGCAAAAGGTAAGGATAACTGCCGGTGACGTACCAGGAAATGCTCCGTAGACCGTCTCATTTCGCATTCCGCGGTGGACCCACGTCGGTTGGGTCCTCCGCAAAATTCAAAGGCTGGGTCCTCAGGAGGATGCAGCTGCTGAATTGGGACACAGCTTGTGTTTCATGGCGAGGGATCTGTCGCCATGGCAACGGCATATGATGACATCCCATAATTGGCTTAGAGCTGTTGAGGGCCGGACCATTAGCCATCATATGAAGTCTGGTGCCGTTTGGACGATTTTCCATTGAATTACAACAACATGATATTATTTGGCGAGGGATGCGTTGTCATGGAAACGGCACATGATGACATCCCATAATTGGCGTAGAGCTGTTGAGGGCCGGACCATTAGCCATCATATGAATTCTGGTGCCGTTTGGACGATTTCCCATTGAATTACAAGAACACCAGGTTTTTTGGCGAGGAGAAGCGTTGCCATGGAAACGGCATATGATGACATCCCATAATTGACATAGTGCTGTTGAGGGCCGGACTAGGAGCCATCATATGAAGTCTGGTGGCGTTTGGAATTAATGATAGTCTGAAGCATGGTGCCGTTAGGACGATTTTCCATTGAATTACGACAATACCATGTTTCATGGCGAGGGATCTGTCGCCATGGCAACGGCATATGATGACATCCCATAATTAACATAGAGCTGTTGAGGGCCGGCCCATTAATGATAGTCTGAAGTCTGGTGCTGTTTGGACCATTTTCCATTGAATTACAACAACATGGTATTATTTGGCGAGGGATGCGTTGCCATGGAAACGGCATATGGTGACATCCCATAATTGACAGAGCTGTTGAGGGCCGGACCATTAATGATAGTCTGAAGTCTGGTGGCGTTTGGACGATTTTCCATTGACTTAAGACAACATTGTGTTTTATGCCATGGAAACGACAAATGGTGAGATTTCAGATTTCACGTAGAGCTGTTGAGGCATGGACCGGTGATATAAAAGTGAAGATTGGGGGACGATGGGACCGTGTCCATTGGAGTTACAGCGACACCGTGTTTCATGTCGAAGGATCCGTTGTCATGGTAACGCCACATTAAGTAACATCAGATTTGACTTAGAGCTGTTCAGGGCCGCAGTGTCAACCATCACGTGAAGTTTGGTGGCGTTCTGAGCTTGTCAGTTTGAGTTATGACATCATCGTGTTCCATGGCGAGGGATCGCCTAGCATCGAGCGAACGCGAACTTTGGCGCCAAATAACGGCTACGCCGTGCGAAAGAAAAACATTTCTGTGACAACTTCCTCCGCAGGAGGACGATAGGAAGACCATCACGCACACCTATCGCAGAGTCCACGGGTGAAGCTACTCCAACCCTGTGTGATGCACCGAGGATGGGCTCCAACAATGCCACACGCAGATCCATCCAACTGCGGGAGACCTTCAGCTCCTATTTGAATGAGGAGGGTGCAGTGTGATGGCAGCATAGAGTGGTGTAGGGTCACCATTGTCTCCAAACCAAAAGCTCTTTTAAGAGCTACCCATATTTTCTTTAAAAAGCAAATATTCCAAATGAGCCATTTTAAAATCAACCATTCCTAATAAACATGTTTCCTGAATTGATATTATGATATGACTAACAACCTTTTTCCTTCAGTCCTGTTTTTAGTGATACACATTACAACAGGTTTTCACCTGAACAATTACAGAAGACAGCACATTATATATCGACATACATGAAGCTTCTGGTATGTTGCAACCTAAGGTTGCAACTGACAAACCACATGAACAAGTCAAGACACAGTATAGCCAAAACATACTTTAAATAACTTTTATTTATGTAATGTTGTGAGTGAAGTGTGTGATGAGTGATGAGTGTAAAAACATGTCATGTGGATCAGTATCAGTATGTAATTATCAATCAATCAATGTTTATTTATATAGCCCAATATCACAAATGTTACATTTGTCTCAGTGGTCTTCACAGTGTGTACAGAATATCAGTATGACAATACGACACCCTCTGTCCTTAGACCCTCACATCGTACAAGGAAAAACTTCCAAAGAAAACCCAGTTTAAAGGGAAAAATGGGAGAAACCTCAGGGAGAGCAACAGAGGAGGGATCCCTCTCCCAGGACGGACAGACGTGCAATAGATGCCGTGTGTAAATTAATAAATTAATAAATGTTCCAGCTCTGCTGCCTCCAGGACCGCCTCGTGTATTTTGAATCTGAGCCTCAGCCTATTTCTCCTGCTGATCAGCCTCATGGTGGGCAAGAGACGCCGGAAAAAGAGCAGGTCTTCGTCTTCCTCCACCACTGGTGGTGGGGGTGACATCTAGCATTGGACCTACGATCAAAAGCAGATTCTCCTCAAAGGAGGACATCTCCCTTCCCCTTCTCTTTTTCCCCCGGAATGCGACTCTCGCCTGTGCTGGCTGACTGGCCGGCTGACTGGCCGGCTGACCGCCCGGCTGACTGGCTGGCTGGCTGACTAGCAGGCTGACTGGCGGAGACGGACCGCTATGCTACCCACAATTCAGTTCGGCGAAAAAGCGAGGCAACGTGACGTCACCCCATTCAAAGTGAATGGGCAGATTGAAGCTGTCGACGCTGTAGTGTGGACGGGCCGTAAGATGAAGAGGAGCTTCTCTGTGGGACAAGAGGTCTCATGCAGCCCGTAACTTCAGCTGCAGGACTCATCCTCTGAAACAGAAACACCCTGAGAAGGAGAATCTGGTGTGGATCTGCCTGAACTGTGCTTGAAAGGAGTCAGCACAAGGATAAAACACTTTTTTGCCAAACAGTTAAAGTGCCAGTGAAGTGCATTTGTTTGCGGCAAAATGAAATGGCAGTTTCATTCCTTACATATCATTGTGCCTGTTCATGGCTAAAATAATTTTAATTATTGATTAATTAATTATGAAAAATAAAAAAAAAAAATAATAATAACGGCCGTCTGAGCCTACCGGAAGTTGCAGACGATAGCGGCGGTGACGTCACAAGATGGGCCCAGTTGTGATTGTAAACATGGCGGAGACTTTGGAAAGTGATACAAGTGTGAGAGAAATGATTGATTTTGACAGTTTTTTCTCGATTTAATTCCATTTCCTGCCTTTCTACAAATATATTAGGGACTATAGTGTTAACAAATCCAAGAAAAATGTGTAATGTACATAATGAGTGTGCACACTTATCTAGTATCCTATCCATGTGAACCTGTTTTATTTGTGATGACCTCATACCCTCACCCGGGAAGATGTTTTTCTTTAAATTGAAGTTAAAGGCATCAATCTGGTGCACTTTGAGGGCAACATTAAGAGATTTATGGATACAGCTCTCAACACTCATATCAAACATATATTTCAATAATCAAAAAACATTGGAAGGATTTCTTAACCTATTTTACACAACTAACATAGATGGAAATATTTGTTTACATAGATGACCAAACCAACTGAGATAACTTAGGCTACAGTTTACAATCTAATCACTCAGAGTCCTTTACCTCCCTGAGCTGACATTATCTCTCTCAGTCCAACAGGAGAGGACTCTCCCTCTTGAAACAGCTAATCTCCGTTAGCTCCGAGCTAGCACTAGATGCTAACAACAACCCTGTAACTCTCTCAGTCTCTCTTTCTCTCGAATCGACCAGTGGCCTTTATTTGTCATGAACAATCAACGAATCTACGAAACAATGACACCAGCCAGACTCACCTTCATCTTTTGGGAACAGAAACATCGCCACTTCGGCAGACTTGACATTACTACAGCCAGCGGCAATGCATCGCTTCCCGTGTGTTTTTCCTCCCATTTTCTTCACTGTCGCCTCCATTGTCAGGTTTTCTCGATTGGCAATCACTTCCAGTCGACTCCGACACACTTTCCAGTAAAATACTCGAGTAACACTCGAGTAACAAGAATATTCGTTGCGCCGCCATGTGAAGCCATGCTTAGAGAAATGATCAGATGCTTGTGGCGGAGTCTGATCGTTCTTCGTCTGACCCTTCCCCTGAAAGTGGAGAGGACACAGAGGATCCCATCCCGTAGCTGCGCTACATTTTTTAAAGAAAAGACGGAGCGGCTCTACCTGTTGCTGCCTGCGATCTGCGATCTACGGAGGCCTGCTCCCACCTGTAGAATACGGCTGTACTGGAGAGGTTTTTACCCCGGAGTCGTCGCGGAGAGACGGAGTGGATCCACGCTTCGGGCTTGGCCTGCTTCCACGGGGCGTGTGCTGCTGTGCGGAGGAGGATTTTACCACGGCTGGGGCCTGCTTTCCACCTGTCCTGGTTCTGCTGTTGCAGAGGCCTGCTTTCACCCCGGGGATACCACGGAGGGACCGGAGCGCTTCCACGCTGCTGTTTTCGCCTGTCCTTTGCTGCTGTGCTGATTTTGCTCCAGGATAATCGCGGATACTGTGTGCTGGTCTGGGAAATGGCCCATATCGGAATTCTGCTGTGCCTGTTAACTGTTTTGGACTATGAGAAGATCTCTAGTCATTCTGAGAGGTCTACTGGATTCAGGTCTGTTCTGCCACCCGCAGTGGGCATCCCCTGCAAAGGTTCGGATGTGTTGCTCAAACAATTACCGGTTGCCTTGTCACAGACAATTGTTACGAATGGGTGAAGCAGGTAGGACTCAAATGCAGAATAACGAAAAGCGAGCTTTATTAAATACTATAAAGCTGTGGCAAAAACAAGGCAGACTCCAAAATATCCAAACCAACAAGCAGCACAAGGAACACAGACCGTGGAATAACATGGAGGGGAAACAATGAACCGACATGGAACACAGGGGAAGACTAGACTAAATACACAGAAGGGTAATCACAGAACAAGACACAGCTGGGCAGGGGAGGAGAAACACAAGGACAACAGGTGAACACCATCGGGTAATCAGGGAGGGAAACAGACAGAAAGCAGACAGGCAGGAAACGGGGGTGAACACTTTACACAATAAAACAGGAAACCCAAAGACAAGAAAAACACCAACACAGACAAAACTACAAACGTGACATAACATGAGAATCGTGACAGAACCCCCCCCTCAAGGGACGGATCCCAGACGTCCCAAAAAAAGGTCCAGCAGGGTGGGTGGAGGGGGACCGGAGGGAGGACACATAACTAGGGCCAAGAAAGGGTGGGTGGAGGGGGTCTGGAGGACGGGTCTCGGGCGGACGGCCCGGGGGAAAGGCAGAGACCAAGGAGGGGGTCTCGGGCGGAAGGCCCGGGAGCAAGGCAGAGACCAAGGACGGGGTCTCGGGTGGAAGGCCCGGGGGAAAGGCAGAGACCAAGGAGGGGGTCTCGGGTGGACGGCCTGGGGGCAAGGCAAAGTTCAAAAAGGGGCGAAGGCCACAGCGGGCAAACTCAGGGGGCCGAGCATGAGGGCAAAAGCAGCGGCAGGAAGAGTCAGGGGGCCGGGCCCGAGGACGAAGACCACAGCTCTCAGGGGGCCGGGCTCGAGGGCGAAGACCGCGGCTCTCAGGGGGCCGGGCTCTCAGGGGGCCGGGCTCGAGGGCGAAGACCAGACAGCTCCGGAGGCCGGGCAGGACCCGGTGTCGGCCGAACAGGAACCGGAGCCAGTGGGACAGGCTTCGGCAGGATCCCCCACGGAAGAGGACCAGGAGTTGGCAGGACCCCCGGCGAGACAGGTGATGGTGGGGCCTCCAACGGAACAGGACAAGGGGTTGGCAGGACCCCTGGCAGAAGAGTTGTCGGTGGGACCCCCAGAGGAACAGGACATAGGATTGGCAGGACCCCCAGAGGAACAGGACATAGGATTGGCAGGACCCCCGGCAGAAGAGTAGTTGGCAGGACCCCCGGCAGGAGAGTAGTCGGCGGGACCTCCAACGGGACAGGACAAGGAGCTGGCAGGACCCCCGGCAGAAGAGGAGTCGGCGGGGCCTCCAACGGCACAGGACAAAGGGTTGGCAGGACCCCCGGCAGGAGAGCAGTCGGTGGGACCTCCAACGAGATGGGACAAGGAGCTGGCAGGACCCCCGGCAGGAGAGCAGACGGCGGGACCTCCAACGGGACGGGACAAAGGGTTGGCAGGACCCCCGGCAGGAGAGTAGTCGGCGGGGCCCCCAACGGCACAGGACATAGGATTGGCAGGACCCCCGGCAGGAGAGTAGATGGCGGGACCTCCAACGAGACAGGACAAGAAGCTGGCAGGACCCCCGGCAGGAGAGTAGACGGCGGGACCTCCAACGGGACAGACATACGATTGGCAGGACCCCCGGCAGAGGAGTAGTCGACGGGGCCTCCAACGGGACAGGACATGGAGTTGGCAGGACCCCCAGCGGAACCTCCAACGGACCAGGACATTGGGTAGGGACTTGAGACGTGACTCGAGAGGGGAACTAGAGACGGAACTCCAGAGGGGACTAGAGGAGAGACTAGAGGAGGGAACTCGAGAGGGGACTTGAGAGGGGACTCGAGGAGGGACTAGAGGAGGGACTAAAGGAGGGACTAGAGCAGGGACTAAAGGAGGGACTAGAGGAGGGAACTCGAGAGGGGACTGGAGAGGGGACTCGAGAAGTGACTAGAGGAGGGAGTAGAGATGGGACTAGGGAATTGACTAGAGGCGGGACTTGAGTAGGGACTAGAGATGGAACTCGAGAGGGGACTGGAGAGGGGACTTGAGATGGGACTAGAGAAGGGACTAGAGAAGGGACTAGGGAAGGGACTCTGGAAGGGACTTGGGAAGGGACTAGAGATGGGACTAGAGAAGTGACTAGAGGTGGGACTAGAGAAGGGACTAGGAAAGTGACCTGAGGAGGGACTAGGGAAGGGACTAGAGGAGGGACTATGGCAGCTGGGACCAGGACTGGGGCCGGAACCATGGCTGCTGGGGCCAGAACTGGGGCTGTAACCATGGTTGCTGAGGCCGGAACCAGGGCCGGAACCATGGCCGCTGTGACCGGCACTGGAGCCGGAGCCGCTGGAGTAGGGGCTGGAATCCTGGCCTTGCATCTTCCAGAGACCTTTTGGAGGCTCCGTGGACCTCCAAACGCCAGACGGGTTCCTGAGAAAAGGTCTGAGGTTGGAACTGGAGCCGCTGGAACCGGAACAGAGGCCTGGACCATGGCTGTGTGGGCCAGGTAATCGAGCAAGGAAACATAGCTCTGCGGGCCGGTACTGGTGCATGGATCCATGGCTGTGGAAACCGGAACTGAAGCCGGGATCATGGCTGTTGGAGCACGGGCTGGAATCCTGGCCCTGCGTCTCCTAGAGGCTTTTTGGAGACTCTGTGGACCTTCAACAGGACAGTAGTCGGATCCCAGGAAAGGGTTATAAGCTTGTGACAATTCTTCAGGGCTACTTGTAAAGGTTTGTAGCCACTCAGGCAACAAGCTCCTGAGCCAGGGCTTGCGAGCAACCTCCCGGCGTGCCTCCTTCAAAGCAGCCTCTTTACCCCGTCTAGATGAGGCGTTCTTCCAGGTGTAAAAAATGTACTCCAGAGAGTACCCGAGACATTCCGCCTGTGGGGCCAAAACATTAAAATCTGCTGAGTCCAAATGTGGTCGGTTCATTCTGTTACGAATGGGTGAAGCAGGTAGGACTCAAATGCAGAATAACGAAAAGCGAGCTTTATTAAATACTATAAAGCTGTGGCAAAAACAAGGCAGACTCCAAAATATCCAAACCAACAAGCAGCACAAGGAACACAGACCGTGGAATAACATGGAGGGGAAACAATGAACCGACATGGAACACAGGGGAAGACTAGACTAAATACACAGAAGGGTAATCACAGAACAAGACACAGCTGGGCAGGGGAGGAGAAACACAAGGACAACAGGTGAACACCATCGGGTAATCAGGGAGGGAAACAGACAGAAAGCAGACAGGCAGGAAACGGGGGTGAACACTTTACACAATAAAACAGGAAACCCAAAGACAAGAAAAACACCAACACAGACAAAACTACAAACGTGACATAACATGAGAATCGTGACAACAATCTGCTCGACAAAATATGTTTGTCTTTTTTGTTTTCCTGCGATGATGGTTCTTCAGGACTGCTTCTTAAGCTCAAATCGCACGCCTGGTTTTGTTGTTGTTATTACTGTCAGGAAATGTACAACCTAACCCTGGTCCGCCCTGTAGTAGTAGTCAGATCGCTACTCCTGCTGATTTTAAAGCTAGGTCTGGGTTGGGTTTCATCCACTTGAATGTGCGCAGTCTGTTAGTTAAACTAGATTTTGTCCGTATCTGGGCGAGCTCGACTGACGCTGACGTCATTGTTTTATCAGAAACATGGCTAAACAAAATCTATTTTGGCCTCTGACATTGCCTTAAATGGTTTTAATATGTATCGTACCGACCGGCCTAATAAAGGTGGTGGCGTTGCCATTTATGTTAAGAATAAGTTCAGTGTAACCACATTAGTTTCCAAATCGATCAGTAAGCAATTTGAATATTTAGCCATAAATATAGAAGTGGCAAAGGGTCAACAGGTCATGGTAGTGAGTTGTTACAGACCCCCCTCAGCTGGCAAGGACTCCTTGTCTTCGCTAGCAAATAATTTATCACAACTAGACTACAAGGAAATAGTGCTACTTGGAGATTTTAACTGGGACTGGTTAACTGCAGTGTCAGAGGATTTTAACCTTTGTATCTCTTTAAATGTTACTCAGATTGTTGACAGTCCTACTCGCCCTAACATTAAGTTCCCTAATAAATCCTCCCTAATTGATCTCATTTTAACTAATGTTCCCCATAAATATTCATCTGTGGGAGTATTTGCAAATGATCTGAGTGATCACTGTGTTGTAGCCACAATTAGGGACACTAAGGTCCAAAAGGTTAAACCTCGCATAATCATTAAGAGAGACAAAAAACATTTTGTGGAGCAGGGTTTTGTGCATGATCTGTTCGGGTTCGATTGGGGTAAAATCGATCTGTGTGCTGATGTAGAAACCGCATGGACTTATTTTTATCTTGATTCTATGGAGATCATTGATCATTGAACCCCTGCGTACATTTAGAGTTAAGGGACGTGACAATCCTTGGTTTTCTGCTAATCTGTCCAGTCTCCTTCATGAGAGAAACAAGGCCTGGGCAAAGGCTAGGAAATCAGGCTCAGAGGTAGAATGGCTGCATTTTAGGCAGCTAAGGAATAGCTTAACTTCACATGTCAAAAGTGCAAAATCAAAGTACTATCTGTCAGTAACCACAAAGAATCTGAATAATACTGGAACATTTTGGAAAGCCATTAAATCGTTATCCACCGGCGATATCCGTAATGAGCTACCTCTGTGCATTACCACAGCATCTGGCCCTATATCGGACAGGGCTACTATGCTAAATTGCTTTAATGAGCATTTTGTGTCCTGTGGTTCTCTATTTGATCCTGTCACTAACTCTGCTTCTGTGAACACTACAGTATGTGACTCTGAAAAACGTGTGTTGGAAAACCCTTTTAGTTTTACCCCTTTTACTGTTGATGTTGTTCGTGAAGCTTTAACCAAGTTAGATCCTAAGAAACCGGCTGGCCCGGACAACTTAGAACCTTTCTTTTTAAAGATAGCTGCAGATTTGATTGCTCCACCTCTCACTACTCTTTTTAACCTCTCCCTCAGCACTAACACAATTCCAAAATTGTGGAAGTCAGCGTATGTCCTGCCTTTGCTAAAAGGAGGGGATGCCACCTTATTAAATAACTATAGGCCAATCTCTAAGTTGTCAGTTCTGGCTAAGGTTCTTGAACGCTTAGTGAGTGAACAGGTAAAGGTGTTTTTATGTACAAATGACATCCTGTCTACACATCAGTCAGGCTTCAGAAAGCAACACAGCACCATCACTGCCACAATGAAAGTGGTGAATGATGTGGCGAGTATTTTAGATAATAAGCAGAGTTGTGCAGCTCTATTTATTGACCTTTCAAAAGCGTTTGACACCGTTGATCATCACATTTTAAATCAGAGGCTAGCCAGTATAGGCATGTCCAGCCATGCAGTGGGGTGGTTTGTAAACTACCTCTCTGAAAGGTCCCAATGTGTATTTTGATGGGCTGTCTTCTGAGTGGTTGAACATTGCAAATGGTGTTCCCCAAGGTTCTGTTTTAGGTCCACTTTTATTCTCCATCTACATCAACAGTTTAGGTGAAAATGTGGATGAAGCTACTTTACATTTTTATGCGGATGATACCATGATGTACTGTGCAGGTCCCTCCATTAAGGAGGCTGGTGTTAAATTACAGGCTGTTTTTAACATTATTCAGACTCAGCTCTCTGAACTCAAGCTTCTTTTAAATGTTGATAAAACCAAGGTAATGCTCTTTTCTAAAGCTAAAAAGACACCAGAGCCCGTTTTAGATATTGTAACTACGCAAGGAATAAAACTTGAAGTGGTTACCTGTTACAAATACCTTGGTATCTGGCTTGATGATTGTCTCACTTTTAAACTTCATGTCAATAACCTGCTTAAAAAGCTGAGGGTTAGGCTACGTTTTTTCTACAGGAACAAGTCCTGTTTCTCGCTTGAGGCCAGGAAAAGGCTAGTCACTGTGACCTTTTTACCTGTGCTGGACTATGGTGATTTGATGTATATGAATGCACCTGCCAATTGCCTGGTCAAGTTAGATGCTGCGTATCACAGTGCACTGAGATTTGTGACAAACTGTAAAGCATTAACTCATCACTGTACCCTGTATGCAAGGGCTGGTTTGCTTTCACTAACTGTACGGAGGCTCAGTCACTGGTACATTTTTATATACAAAGCCATGTTTGGGAAACTTCCATCTTATATCTGCTCCCTGATCTCACGGAAAATTGTAAGTGGCTACTGCCTGAGATCGAATGCTGTGGTTTTATTAAATGTGCCAACTGCTAGGACTGTCTTAGGGAAGACAGCTTTTAGATGCGCAGCTCCTCTGTCTTGGAATAGTCTGCAAATTAAATGGAAACTGAACAATCTGGTGCCACTAAATGTTTTTAAAGCTCGGTTGGATGCTAGTCAATCGGAAGCTATTGGTACCTGTTTATGTGGATAATTATGTAAATGATGCTGTATGATGTCCTTTTGTTGTTCTATTTATGTTTTTATGTTTCATGTGGAACTACTTGAGCAGGTCTCCCTTGAAAAAGAGATCAATGATCTCAAATGGGATTTATCTGTATAAATAAAGGTTTGAAATGAAATGTAGGATACCAGGGCAGTGTTGTCTGTGAACACAAAGTCGGAGGAATGAACTGGCCTTTTCTTCACCGTTAGAAGATGAGGGGGAAGCTCTGTCTTTTCGTACTGTTCCAATCATTGTGACTTTTCTTAGGAGAAGTTCTTGTCCCAGGCTGTGCGATGTGAAAAAATTATCGCAGGTGACATTGTGGCTACTGAGGCCCTGCACCATGTCAAGCACCACTCTTGCCCCCTGGTTTTTCTCCGGCACGCCTCCCTCTGGCTTCCCTGTATACATTTGCATATGCCATGCATAGGATGATACAGCATCCCAGGCAGCCCAGATTTGTATTCCATACCTTGCTGGCTTGGAGGGAATGTACTGCCTGAAAGGGCAGCGGCCTCTAAACCCCACAAGCCGTTAATCCACAGTAACATTTGGCCCAGGGTTGTAGAGAGATGGAAGCCGCTGCACCCACTTGTCCCACACTGTGCGGATTTCTGCCAACTTGTCCCTCCGTCGTCTAGCAGGTCTGGTCTCCCTGTCATCAAACCTGACGATCCTTGAAAAAATATGAAAAGTCTCAAGAGACATTGTTGCCCTGAAAATGGCTCTCCCTGTTTCAGCATCCCACAGACTCTCAGTGGACTCCCCTCTTGACCTATACACACCTGCAAGAATAAGGATGCCAAAGTATGCATGCACATGTGTAATATCCAACTCTTTCCATTCCTTCCCAAAAACCTGTCTCCCCTCAAGATTGGTCATGTCCAATATGATGTTTTGTATTGAGTCTGGCATCAAAAGCTCGAATGATGACTTGATGTTATGAACATGCGTCACTGCCATTTGTGTCGGCCCGGGTACCATATTATATTTGCAGACAAGCGAGTGCGCTCACTTATTGGGGATGAACACCATTCAATCCTGCCGTT
The DNA here is from genome assembly GCF_902827115.2 of Pseudochaenichthys georgianus. Taxonomy (NCBI): domain Eukaryota; kingdom Metazoa; phylum Chordata; class Actinopteri; order Perciformes; family Channichthyidae; genus Pseudochaenichthys; species Pseudochaenichthys georgianus. Next base: position 25,780,279 of record NC_047526.1, read on the forward strand.
CTTTGACATGTATGTCTTCACCTCTTCTCCTACTCAGCGGCTGGCTGTGGGGGTCTTCTTGCGGATGGCTGTGAGGGTCATTCAGCGGCTGGCTGTGGGGGTCTTCTTGCGGCTGGCTGTGGGGGTCTTCTTGCGGCTGGCTGTGAGGGTCCTTCAGCGGCTGGCTGTGGGGGTCTTCTTGCGGATGGCTGTGAGGGTCCTTCAGCGGCTGGCTGTGGGGGTCTTCCAGCAGCTGGCTGTGGGGGTCTTCTTGCGGCTGGCTGTGGGGGTCTTCTTGCGGCTGGCTGTGAGGGTCCTTCAGCGGCTGGCTGTGGGGGTCTTCTTGCGGCTGGCTGTGAGGGTCCTTCGGCGGCTGGCTGTGGGGGTCTTCCAGCAGCTGGCTGTGGGGGTCTTCTTGCGGCTGGCTGTGGGGGTCCTTCAGCGGCTGGCTGTGGGGGTCTTCCAGCAGCTGGCTCTGAGTCAAGTTCATCTTCCAATTCGCTGTCAAATTCTGAGTTTACCTCCACATTATCCTCATCTTCAGAAATGTCTTCCTGTTCCACTTCACAGTGTTCTTCTAATGCATTCCACTCACTCTCATCCATTATTAGCTCCAAGGCTCTGAGCAGAATATCTTTTGGCCATTTTGCTGGTAGATAATTGTAGTTCTGCACTACACTGTAATGTGAGGTTATGTCTCTGTTTAGTCCCTCCTCCGGCGTGCAGGTGTGAGGGGGACAGTGCGAGAAAATGTAAAATGTTTATACATTTCTGGAAGATCTAAAATGTTTATAATGTTCTAGGATAGTTTTGTGTACATTACATTACATTGCATTTAGCTGACACACACTACAAAGGGTAAAGATCAAGGGAAAACAGGATCAAACAGCTTCTCTATGCATATCATTTTGTGCGTGTGTGTGTGTCTTTAGTTTGTGTGTTTCTGTGTGTTTTCTCTTTCTGTCTGTCCAGGGGCCTGTACTACGAAGCTGGTTCAACCTAACCTGGATATGTTTGAGTTAGCCGGTTGGCCTAATCCAAAACATACGTGCTCTCGCTAAACGGTACTACGACGCGGGTTATCAAGTGGATCGCTCAAGCCAGCCGTGTCCTATCTAGTTAGGTGCGCGTTCACATGAAAGCGGTGGTATTTGGAGCATTCGACCAATCACAAACATGGAGAAGCGTACTGACAGCGCAGCGTCATACTTCCTGAATGAAAAGTCAACTATAATATTAGACATATGAAGAAGTTAAACTTTAAACATCCATGACTTAAACACTTTATCCAAGATAAAAGCCACATAGCTGCACCTGCAAGGTGAATACAGCTGGCAAAAGAAAAAGTGTTTGAATGCGTACATTAACAGGTTTATGATATCACTGCCCCGTCTAAGACACCATCTGACTTTAATTACATTTGACTCGAGTGTTTCGTCAACTTAATGTGTTGCTTAAAATAATACTTCTGCATACAGTATGTGACGCTGTGAGTGTTGCACGGCCAGATACGGCTCAGCTGACTCAGATAAGGAGATATATGTTACATTATGATGTGATATGCCGCGGACTGTACTTAATGTTACTCTGATCCAGTTACTTATGTTGTGGTAGATATTTAAGTAAGCTTTCTTAACGCTAATGTTATAATAGTCATATTTCTCTGAAGATGGGAGGTGATATTCTATTAATGTTCACGTTCACACAGTCGGTGATTTTTGCTGGCCGTCTTTCCTGCAACGGCAGCTTTTCTGTATTTCCTTTCTCCTGTAATATGACTTGATCGCTTTAAACTCCGCACACTGAGCTCTGATTGGTCAGCAGGCAGTGCTTTCACTGAGTTGAGCTCTTAGCCTGCCTGCAACCTAACCTGGTCCCGACGAGGTTAGCCGCTAAGAATAAATTACCATGGAGATCTAGCCTGCTAAAAAGAGAACCAGCTTCATAGGACCGGAAAGCCGGAGTTTTCCCTGAATTTAGCCGGCTAAGCGAAAATCCTGCTTCGTAGTATACCCCCCTGGTATTGTATCCGGGTCAGATTGACCCGAACCTCTTATGAAGGACATAAATGCGGGTGGGCATTTTTTTACAAGTGGAAAACAAATAAAAACAATTCCACATGTCCTTCACAATAAATAAGCTCCGGCCATTGAGTTTCAGGTTGAACGAAAATATCCTTATATATTTTTTTATTCATTGAAAATGGAAATCGGGTCAATTTGACCCAAACACCACACATTGGTTAAGGTTTGTGGCACAAGCAAACAACCAGTTTTTCAAACAGTATTCAATGTGGGATAGAATCATACAGTGGAGGTATGACTTAGAAGCATTGACAGTTACGAAGGGTCTAATTTGTTTAAAATGTTGCAAGTTGAATTTAATAGTATTTGATACTTTCTTAATATGTTTCTTAAAAGTCAAGTCAATCAATCAATCAATGTTTATTTATATAGCCCAATATCACAAATGTTACATTTGTCTCAGTGGTCTTCACAGTGTGTACAGAATATCAGTATGACAATACGACACCCTCTGTCCTTAGACCCTCACATCGTACAAGGAAAAACTTCCAAAGAAAACCCAGTTTAAAGGGGAAAAATGGGAGAAACCTCAGGGAGAGCAACAGAGGAGGGATCCCTCTCCCAGGACGGACAGACGTGCAATAGATGCCGTGTGTAAATTGAAAAGATAATACATTTGCAACATAGTCAAGTCATTTAAATTAATATGTAAATGTAAAATTAATCCAACTCTATTCCTGCAGCTACATCTCAAAAGCCTTTATTTTAAACTTCTATACATATGCAGGTTTTTTGGACGTGCTACAAAGCAGAGGACATGATAAAGACTGCAGACATGCTGATATACTGATAAGCTAAATGTGCTGTAAACCTGTAGCTTGCTTATCGTATTTGCCCTACTTTTTATTGAGCTGTGTTGATAGTGACATGCTGAGTAGACTTTCTTAGAAGTAGATGTATACAGTGTGCGAACTATACCATGATCTCCGGGGGAGCCGGGATTTTTTTTTGTTGCGAGAGTAAATGCTGATCCGTGCATTAATAGCAACAGCACAGACATAGGCCTATTATAAAGAGAACATCTGTTGCACACGGGGTGGTGCCACAGGTCTACATTTACATGAAACGTCCCAATGGATCATGTTCATGTCAACAGATTTCCCGAGCATGTATGGGCTACGCAAACTTCAATCAACTTGATAATAAATAATCCACGGACCACCAATGTAACGTTTGACTGTTTAATTAAATCAACTTAAAATGTCTCAAATGTGATCCACTCACTCCACTGTTGGCTGGTCCAGCCAGTCGGCAGCCGCGGGACCACCGCAGCAACTTCGCCCCCCCCATCTCGAGCAGCAGGCAGGGAGGAAGAGGAAGAACAGGTGGGGTGGTCATCAGCAGCATCATCATCATCTTCTTCTTCCACATCTCCTTCGACCTCTACTATGCTAGTTGTAGTCATCAAGTTAGCTTCTCTTGGCTCGTCTTCTTGTGTCTCTTCAGCCCCCAAGTTAACGTTAGCTGTCAAGTTAGCACTAGCACTGACGTTAGCTCCCTCCTCTCTCGGTTCTGTTGTAGCAGCAGTCACAACGTACGATGTGCTACCACCAGCTACATTCGGTTGGTCTTCTTGATCAGGTTGTTTGGCCGTTTTTTTAAAGAAATTGCCCAAGGTACGTTGTTTTTTTCCTTTTCGACATGTCAGCAGCAGCAACAATGCCTGGTAAACATGCAGTGCTAACTAAACGAGTGAGTGGGTAGTGGGTGGAGCTGCGGGCAGCGTGCAAGCAGGCGACACTTTTTTCATGAATCATAAACTCTAAATATAATTTTATTTCACTTATTTTACACCTTTGAAAAAAAAAACATGCCCACAATGGAATTTATTTGGTCATCATATCAGTATTTTAGAGAGCTCCCCCCAAATTTCACAAACCTTGTTCCCAGGGGAGCTCATGTCACCACTAGGGGAGCTATAGCTCCCCCTGCTCCCCTCCAGTTCGCACCCTGGATGTATACATAACTGAACGACTGCATGACTTGAACACACTGACATTATAAAGGGAATTGTTCTTGTATGGAAATATTGGAATATAGCTATCACGAAGATGCCCCTTCACTATAATGCATTTTTATAAGGCTGTATTTAAGCGTAATAACAACCAGCAAGCCAATAATCAATGCAGGCCCATTGAAAGTGATCGTTTGCAAGTATAAGCATTCTTGCACAAACCAAGATGAACCTTTTATCTGCCGGATTTGACCTTTTAGCATGTTCGTATTATTATTTAGTGGTTAGAGGATATATGAAACCCCATTTCTGTGAGGTTTCATTTTTTTTTTTGCAGTGATAGTTTACTCTTCCTGAACAAGCTATAGGTTTTGTGTGTAGAAAGGCCAGTGTTTGTGTATCTGTGTTACACAAGCATTACTAAAACGTAATACCATACCAAACAATTACACCCATAAATCTGCCTGATGTACTACAGTATATTCCATCAGCAATGCTTTTATCCTTTCATATGTACATACATGATATGGTTACTGTGGCAGCATACAATCAGTCAGATCTGTAAATGTAGATCAAAGGTTAAATCCAACACAATGTTTCCAATCAAAGTCCAATGACAATGTCTGTGTGTGTTTATATGTCTATTGAAATAGAGCCAAATATGTATATGATGTTCTCTTTAGGCAGTATACGGCATGCTCTGTACTCGTGAAGTAATGCGCGTGTCCCACATATGATAGGGAAGGGACTTTCAACCAGGATAATAATAATAAGTGTGTTTATGTGTGTAATCCTGTGTCTATGCTCACATAGTTAGATTTTGTGAATGCAAGAAACACTTCTAAGTTCTTTTGAAAAAAGAATTGTATCTCAGTGCTTTGTATTTTAATTACCTTACATATATCATCTTCAATACAAGGGATGAAGTGAATGACATTGGCAGTACAAAGAACTCTTATGCACTAACTCTCCAAGTAATACTCCTGCTCCAAAAAAGACTGAGGGTTGCATCTCAAATACTTTTAACAAAGATGGAGGGGTTCAATGTCAATCAAATTGGAAAAGATAAAGCAGTCTTTCTCTGATTCTTTCTTATAATAAATAGATGTTATGCAAATAATGCAAAGCTTTAGGGATTTATGCACATGTGACTCTGTCCTGTATGTGTGCATGCATGTATTCTATATGCTGATTGTTATGTGATCAACTTTGATCTCTCTTAATATCATGTTTCTATCAGTGAAGTTTTATCAGGTTTGGTCTAACATGCTATCTCTCAGCTCCAGATAAAGCTGAAGAACAATGTCACTTTGAGCGAGCATGGTTTATGACACAGCGATACCCTGTGCATGACCTCAATGTGTCTGGACTTTCAGCCACTATTGATCAAACTGATTGACTAATACATTAGGTCATTAAACTGTAGTTGAATATATTGCAAACTGTATTACACAGTTCCTGCTGCAGGCGTTATTTTACAACACTTAGTTTCCTTAATTTCAAATGAGAGTAAAACTACATAAGTTCTAAGTGTACTAAAGTACAAATTGTGCAGGATGGCTTTCTAAAGGTTTTGTATCATTTTAGAATATGTTATTATTATGTTTTATTATTTTGGGCAAATGGTGGATACATTGTATTCTACTGAGTAGATTAGTAAAATATATATCACATACACACAAGTTGTTATATGTAAAAAGTACCTATACTAGTAACTCTTTACGATATTTCCCTTGGAGATGTAGTGGAATAGAAGTATAAAGAAGCATATGGAAATACTCATGTAAAGTACAAGTCCCCCAAACTATATTTAAGTAGAGTACTTGGGTAAATGTACTTAGTTACATTCCACTAACTAATGGATGGATTACCATGAAACACAAATTCAAGCTCCCCAGAGGATGTACCCTTCAGACTGTAGTGAATGTTTACTTTTTCAGTGAAATATTTAAACACATACCTCATGGATTACCTGTTTACATCATTGTCACCATGGCGATGGTTGCTCCCATACATTTTGCAACATTTTACTATTTTTAAGTTTGCAAAATTAAGTAGTGAATGTGTGACCTTTTGCTGACCTGAATCATTTTTACAATCTTGTTTTTAAAAGAATTGGTACTCAATGCCTATGTGATGAAAAAGATGGTGTTTGCAGATTTTGCGTTTTACTCAGCACAGCGATCCAAAGTGAGGGGTTGGGAAATGTGATTAAGAAGTCTATCGATAACCATTGATAACACAAAACAAAAGCATATAGCTGATCATATCTGCATTGCTGTGTCTCTTTCAAATTGTCATGTTTTGAAGTTATACTGATAATTTATCATCAGGAAGCTATCTGGACCTTTTCAGCCGAAATGGGAACTAAATAAATGATAAAGTCGGACATAGCTTAGAACATATAATCAGGCGATCAAACAGTCGACCTTTATGCCCAACGATCGATTAGGTAAGAGTGCCTACAGTTGCCATGCTGGGGGACAGAACATTTCTGTCTCCTGTGACAAGGGTTGCAGAGTTTATAATTACTTCCATGGGCCTCATCAGGAGGACAACAGGGTTATGTGCCAATTTTTCACTTTTCTTAAAAACATTTTTTTCATCTGCAGCCATTGTCTGACTTAATAGGTTGATGACTGCAAAAGGTTGCACAATATATCCTTTTCTTTGTAAAACCTAACATTGAACGCTTAGTGAACTTAGGTTGTAAGGGATGAACACTGATTTTATAATAAAATATTTCACACATCATAACTTTTTTTATACAGCATGTGTTTTATGATTCAAATACAAGTGTATATTTATAGTTTTAGCCTTTCCTCAAACTGTCCTCTAACATTAGACCCTCTGAGATTTCGGAGACGTGTAACTCAACTGAGGTGAGGTGGCATTCATTTCAAACTTCTGAAATTGTCTTTCAGAAGAATAAAATGTTTTAAAATATAATATAAATGTACATTAATACCATAATCTGTCATGATGAATTAAAGCGTCAGCAAAGTGTCCAAAGAGGCTAAGGCCCCTTTGGACTCTATCTGTGTACATGTCTACCAGTGCAAACAGTGTCAGTATCTGACAAACATTAAAAAGCTCCTGATGGGGATGTATTGCAACAGACCCTTGCACAACATTCATGTGCAGTTATATAATTGATGTGCAAAAGTAAAATAAATATATATAAACTACATTATCTCTTTTGCATATGAACACACAAGAATGACAAATACTTACATTTAAATAACACAAATAAAAGAAACCCAAGGTTATTGCTGTTTTTTTATTTACTGCACGTGCTTGACCTGCCATGAATTAGACTGCAGTCCCTCGTAAACAACAAATAAAACTCTGCACAAACCTTTGAATATTTGTAGATCAAAGTTCATTATCTTACCCATATTAGTGTGGCAAATGTTTTCACTGTTTTCATTTTGGCTTGTGGCAGTAGAAGCAGAACAACAAGCATCTAACTCTTTTACAAGGTATATTACTGTAAGTATGTGATCATTATCATTATATTTAAATGTAGGTTTAGCCACAATCTAATTTAAAACATTAAGTATAGTCCTAAAGTGTAGTATTTTATAAAAATGCAGCATAACTCTGGTGCATAAACAATAAAGTGTATTATTGTGCACTGTTTAATAAACCAGTAAATACAATAATAAAACCAACATTAAAGGAGTTATTGAACATTTGCATAAAATGCAGATTTAAGGTAATATATTTGACTAATATCATCAATTCAACTGACAAGTTAATCCTCTCTTCCAGATCAAGTGGGACTTTGTTTTTTGCAGCACGCCATGATCACTCAGTGCTCACCAATAACTGTTTATCAGTGATCGAATTAACACTGGAGGTGCTAGTCATCTTCAATGAGTGCCTTTGTATTTTTGCAGCAGAAGTGCAAGAATATCAACTTCGGCCTGATGAGAAATCTTTGAAACCTAAATTCTAACTACAACGCCAAAATACAAAAATATTTGACCCAGATTTTAAAGTTAAGACACAATCCTTAAATCTAACCCTTTGCCATTAGAATCTGCACAATGGATAACAGTACATAATACAATTAAAATAATGTGTATATAATAACTAAACCTACTGCAAGTCTTGCTTTTATCGACAAGTGGACAAGGAAATGGGCCTAGAGGTGACTGAAAACTGTAATCATTGTGACACAACTCATTTGCATGGATAGCTCATTTACATTTCATATAGTGACGTTTTTTTAAATTCATTAGTATTTTTTTTAAGGCTACGCTTAATGTGCTTTATCAATACAAATATTTAATCTAGTCCTTTGCGCATTTTAATATATCTGAAAAATGCATTTTTAATGCTCTTACAAGAGCACGTTTTTAAGATTAAACTACATTGAGTGCTTTGAGCCATGGGTATCTTTTCAACTTTTGCCTTTGTCCCTCCACACAGGAGGGTTGGGTGGACTTTGAGAGTTCAAAGAACTATCTGTGCCTCCCAGTCTCCTGACAGACCCCAGCTGAGGTATAAAAGTCCCAAGCTCTAGCAGAAGAATCAGTCTCGACCGAGTACTCACTCTAACTAAGAGAGAGAGCTTCACCGAACCCATCATGGGGGATACAAAGCTCTGCCTATTGCTGATCCTCAGCACAGCTGCCTTGGCTTGTAAGTACTTCTTGGAAAATTACTTAGTATAAGTGCATGTGGATAATAATCCTAACAGAAATAAATGAGACAGCACTGTTAAAACTATGTCAAAATACAGCTTTCGATAGATGCAAAAGCTGCATGCTCCAAAGTAGAATGCCTTTAAGCACACACAAATGTGATAACTTCACTTCAGTTATATAATGGTAATACATTTTTGTAAACACATTTTCTATGAAATTGGTCAGAAATCTTAATAGATTATTGCAAACTGAAAAAATGGTTACTGTCGCCAAGGCTGTTTAATGTGTTGTTGATTTATTGAACAGTACAGTCTGCAGATTATGCTGAACATTATTGCTTAAGGTTGCTGGAAATGGAGATTAGTAGTAAATCACGGGCAAATAAAGCAGTACATTTTAGAGAAAAATCACTGTAGAGAATCTTGTAGCTTTGAACTGTCATTCAATTGTGCTTGTATATGCTAATCAGTATAAATATCCAACAGTATACATGGTAAATGTTAAATGCTTTGGTTTTGGAATAGACTTCTGAAAGTGTCTTTTACTAAAAACATATTGTTGGTGGGCGAGTTAGAGAATTAGGCCTACTGTTTTACTCTCTTGTTTTAGGAAAATTACCTCTACCTCTGACCTCTGCCAATCTTGGGAGAGGAGGAAGAATATTTTCTTTTAGTCTGAGTGGAACTTGTAATGTGTAATGTGATTAATTATTTCACCACTGAGATCGTTTAAAGCACGTTATAATACACTTTAGAAATGATTATCTTAAAATGAACACTGTTATAAGTATGGAAGACTAACTATGGATTTATGTAGTTTCTACTATGTAATGTTTTTTATGTTCAAATCAATCTGATTATTTGTAATTGCATTTGAATTTCTAAAGTATAAACAATGTGACTTTTTTCTGAATAGTTGCCCAAGAAGAAGACCAACCTACCTGCCTATGTAAGTTACACCAGACGTTTCCTTGACTCGAATACATCAAGTCTACAAATTAATAGTAGTTTTATGGTAATAAGATGGCTTTTGCTTACAAAATCAATTCTTAATATTGTCTTCTCTTGTAGTGGACCAAAGGTACAAGACCCTCCACACGTATGAATACCTATATGAAGCTGAATCTTTGAATGCCATCAACGGAGCCTCACAGCTCAGGAATGGACCTAAGGGCTCATGCACGGTACGAGAAACATCTTTTCACAATCATCTGTTTAGTCATCCGATTATTTTCTTTCCATACATTTCTCAGAGGGTGAGATAAAAATAACGTATACAATTTTTCACAGGTTTCAGTTGAAGTACCCCAGTCTTGCAGTTACATCGTCCGCACCACTGGCTGTAGCCTGAGTGAGGTGGTCGATATGGACACAGAGGGCAACCCTGTGTTCGCTCCTGCAGCCACTTCTGATGCCTTTGCTGCTGAAATGGAGAAGTATGTCACTTCATGAAAATCCCTATCAAAGATTATTTTCTTTCAAACATTAATCACAATTCAGCTTATTCATGGGTTATTAATCTTAATATCATGTATTTTGTTTTAGATATCCTCTGAAGGTTGTGGTTGAGGGAGTTTACGATGTCAAACTGTACCCCGAGGAAGGGGAGACAATTACCATCCTGAACATCAAAAGGGGAATCATTTCTGCCCTGGCTGTGCCTCTGCTGGAAGAAGACAAGAACAAGAACATGGTACATTCATGAAAGAATGCTTTGAATTTTGCATATTTTAGTATACTTCAAAAGTATATCATGTTTGTATTTACTATAAAAAAAACTGCCTGAAGTACATACAACAATTCTCTAATCATCTATTTCAGCCCACCATTCATGGCAAGTGCAAGACCCAATCCACAGTCAACGCAAGAGAGGACATCGCAACTGACATCAGCCTCAACAGGGACCTGTCCAGATGTGACAAATTTGTCCCACTGAGAGACCACACCAGCCCACTGGCACTTATCTCTGGCATGGTAAGATATCAAATTAGCTGAGGTAGCAACATGAACCATTCAGATAATCAATTCATGAATTAAATATATTTAATTGAAGTGGTATGTGGGAGGATACTATTCAACTTAACTTTGATTAATTCACTGCATTAATATGATCTTTTTTTCAGCACTATCCTCTTGCCCAGCTGGTCAGAAGCTCACAGGCCTGCAACTACAAGTTTGACAATGCGGACAAACACATGACCTCTGGCTCATGCATTGAAAACCACATCCTCATTCCCTTCTCTCACAAGTAAGTTTAACCTCATACCAGACTCTTAAAAGTGTTTTGTCATATAAGTGACACACTGATATGTCTTGTACAAGAGGTCAACAGTATTGTTAAGCATGTTTTTCTTTCACCAGTGGAGAACATGGAATTACCAACGTTGGAAAGCAAGAACTGACTCTGGTTCAGGTCTCTCCTAGCAATGAAAGAGTCTTTGACCACAGTAAGTCCTTTGTTTAATGTGTATTCTTTCAAAATACATTTGATTGATTCAGAAAAGCTTTCAAAGAAGCTAACGGTCACATTATAACTATGTTGGTATTGTTTCACAGGTGGTATTGTGAAGGGTCTTCACATGGACGCTGTTGAGGACAAGAGTGCTATCCAGGATAAAGATGCAGGTCTGAACCTCCTGAGAGAACTGGCCTCTCTGCCCGAGACTGAAGGTGAAAAGAGGGCCCACCTCTTCCACGTGCTTGTCAGTATGGTCCGTGGAATGAAGACCGAGACCCTGAGTCCCGCCATTCCAGAAGCTCTTGAAGTGTCCAGTGCCCTGACCTACCAGGTTTTGGCCCAGTGTGGAACCCCTGAGTGCAGCAGTGCCATCATGCAGATCTTCAGGACCTTTGACACTTCCTCACTCGAGGTTGATGCCGGTGTTTTTGCTATGGGACTGGTGTCCAATCCCTCTGCCCTCCTGATCAATGACATGCTCGAGATGGCCAAATACAAGCCCAGCAAGCCCATCATGTACGCCCTGAGCAATGTTGTAAAGAGGTGAGTGAAGTTAACCCGCCTTATTTTATATTCAATCACTGAATAATGTTTCAGCAAACATGTTCCCTCTTTTGATTATTAGGAGAGCAAGCTTTGAATTATAATAGTATGTATTTTGTTTCTGACCAGGTTTTACAAAGCTGAAGGCAAACTGATCCCTGAGATTTTCGCTGTTGCTGAGTTCATGGGTTCCCAGTTGGGTGACTGTTCTGGTGACAAGGACAACACTTTCATGACATTGAGAGTGGGTAACATTTGCTACGGATCAAAAGTAAAATAACATAAAACACCAATGAGCACAAAACTAATATGTCCTTTGATTTCAGGTTATTGGAAACATGGCAGCAGCTATGGGAGCTGCTGGTCCTGCACTCAGATCTGCTGTGATCCAGTGTGTGAACCAACCTGCTGCTTCCCTGGCTGTGCAGCAGGCTGCCATTCAGGCCTTCAGACTGACCCCCGTCCCAGAGGAGGCAAGTCAAATTCATTCAAAGGTTTGACAAAACGTCTAAATAATTATTTCTACCTTTTACTAATTATATTGATGTCTATCTTTTACAGGGCAGAGAGATTCTCATGCAAGTGCTTTTGGACGGTGCAAGCCCAATGCAAAAGCGTGTTGCTGCATATCTGGTACTGATGAAAGACCCCCAGCCCACTGAACTGGCCCAGCTGGCTGATGCCCTGCCCATTGAGCAGGACCAACAAGTCAAGAGCTTTGTGATCTCCCACATTACCAACATTTTGTCCTCAACTGAGCCAGCAACCCAAGAGTAAGTGAAAAGCAGTTTCAGATTTATATTCAAATGTCACACATTTGTTGTTGTACAACATGGTTAGTACATTTCCCCATTTTATCATTATCAGATATTTAACTGTAATATTTGTTTTCTGTCCTTCAGACTGAGACAGAAGATCCTTGATGCACTTCAGGGCAATGAGGTCGGGGCACCTATGGACCCCACCAAGTTCTCTCGCAACTACAAGATTGGATCTGTGGAAGGCAACATGTTCTTTGAGGGTAGCAGCTACTTGCCCAAGGAGGTCATGCTTGAAATGACTCTGAAGGCATTCGGCTATGACATCGACATGATGGAGGTAAACCTTTTGAGCTGTGTTTTTCCATAAACTAGGAACACAATGTTCTGAGGTCTGTAAGTGTGTCATGTCATCATGTTCTTCACCCTAACAGGTTGGTATGGAGGGCAATGGATTTGAGCCAACTGTGGAAGCCCTGTTTGGAAAGAATGGATTCTTCCCCGACACTGCCCTGGAGACAATGTACTTTGTCTCTGAGAACATGCCACTCAGAGTCAATGAGATCTTGCAGAACATGCTCCCTGCTCTGAAGAAGGACAGGAAGAAGAGACAGGTATTTAGAAAAATGGTTTTTGTATCAAAAGTATAAATGATGTTATTAGCAGTGTTGGGACTAACGCCGTTATTTTTGGCAGTAACTAGTACTCTAACGCATTACTTTTTAAATTCAGTAACTCAGTTACCGTTACTACATGGTGCGTTACTCGGTTACTGCGTTAGTTTTTTTATATAGTCAACAGCCAGGTGAACAGAGATGAGAACTGTACTTAAGTACAGTACTTACTTGAGTAAATGTACTTAAATACTTCCTGTGTCACATGCGGAGACGGGCTGTGGGCGTGTTTGTGTTGTTTACTAACAAGACTATCATGGCGGCGGCGGAGCTCAAGTCTAGTTTCTCCACCTGGAGATATTCTCACTATTTCACTTTTGTCGAGCACAAAGAAAAGAACGTTTTAGTTCAATGTAAGTTGTGTCCTGGCGGGTCAAAGAGCCTATCTACTGCCCAAACCAGTCATTCAAATCTCTTAAAACATCTGGGACGAAGCTAGTAGCTAAGACCACAGAGACTCAGCCGACGCCACTCCACCTCCACCTGCACCTAAGCAACAGCGGCTGGATTTTAACCAAGGGACTGCTAGCCAGGGGAAAGTCGATAAAGCCATTGCACGGTATGTTGTAGAACACATGCAGGCTGCTACAGTGGAGTCACCCGCTTTCAGGGAGCTAGTTAGCATGATAGCATGTCCGGGCGGCACACGGCATATGAAACGGAAAACTTTTTCCAACTACCTGGAGAAAGAATATACAAAAATGTAAAGCCAGCTAATATCGATGCTATCCAGATTGCATAATGCATGTCAAGTTGATCAACAGATTGTATTATTCTCCAGGGTTGCCAACTCTCACGCATCTGGCGTGTGACACACGCTTTCACTCTCAATCTCACGCTCTCACGCTGCCCAAACTATTCTCACGCCAAAACAAGAATACCGAAGAAACGGTTTTGAAAACTTTTGTCACGTAGTGATCGTCTTCTCAATAGAACATCTTTGATAATGTCTTCTGACCAATCAGAATGAAGATAACGGCGTTGTGTTGTTGCAGGAAGTCCCGACGGAGAATACTTTTGCTGTAGTACATCTCTATATACATCGATGCAACATTACGTGTTGATAGAAATAAACACGTAATCAAATAAGACCCCACGGTTTGATAATTGATATGGCTGTCTTTCATTTTGACACACAGAACAATGGGGGCCATCCACAATGTAAAGTAATTCACACAGCCTCTTCCCTCTTCTCTCTGTGAGGAGCAGCAGGTTCAGTTTTCAGAACAAAGTAACAAAAAACTAAAATGGCATTCATTTTTTTAAATATGTCGTGTAGTAATAGATGTAATTATTTTTCTTCTCAAGAGAGTACCAGAATGTGTATTTTATGTTAGTATTTAAAAAAAATCTCCTGGGGCAGAATCCCCCCAGACCCCCCTGCAGGGGTTGGGTTTTCAGCATGTCAACTCTTTCACTTGTGGGGAAATTGCGGGATTGAGTCCAGGTCGCCCTTTTTATTTACTACAAGACAAATGTGCCTTTTTATTTCATACAGTTCAATTTGGATTGAGACAGGGAAATAATCTAAACCTCACGCGTGGCGTTTCACTGTCAAGGGGTGCGTGTATGTAATTACATTGCAAATACTGATTTGAGCCCCACCACTGTATGGGTTAGCCGGCCCTACCACAGATTATCCAACAAAAATACTCTGTGGCCACTGCCGACCCGTATTGCGCATGCGCAGATCTAAGATCCAGTAGAAATGATAAAAAGTAAAAGTTTGCTGCTTATTGTTCTACTAGGCCAAAATAGATTCAAAGAGTATGAGAGTGAGAGTGTGTTAATTAACATATTTGGCAGTTTGGAGTAAGTCTGTACATTTGTTTGTGTGTGTGTTTCATGTATAGGCCTCTCACAATAATTACTTTTGTTGGATACACTTTCCCGGAAATTATTGCAATAAACGATAATATTGTCGGCACCGTTGTATGACCATTTTAGACCACTGACATTATGATAATATATAATAATAATTCAAGTAACCTACATCCTTTCAAACTGCTAGTCACATCCTCATTTAAATGGCAATTTATCGAGTTCATTTTTATTTATCGTACGATAAGTCAACTAATTGCTTATCGCGATAGGCCTATGCACACAATAAAACAGTGGAAACAAACATGTGTTTGACTTTCATTAGTGAATGAAACTGTGTGCCCTTTATAGTCTGTGTCCAATATTGTGTATTTGTATATATTGTATATATATCCTATATATATGCTAAGGTCCCGCTACTGACACGATAGCAGTCATTTCGTGCGCATATGTGTAATCAAACCCATGATACCAAAATCTCACTCCAGCCAGGTACCCAAAGTTGGCAACCCTGATAACAGTACTGAAATGAAGGCTATAAGGGCATTAATATAATGGGAGCCCTTTTTTTAAGTAACTAAAACGTTACTTTTCACAGTAACGCATTACTTTTTGGTGTAAGTAATCAGAAAAGTAACTAAGTTACTTTTGAAATGAAGTAACTAGTAATGGTAACTAGTTACTGGTTTTCAGTAACTAGCACAACACTGGTTATTAGTGATCATTTCTTTGGATTTATACCAACTGCAATGAATTAAGTAATATAATATGGACTTTTCTGTTTAGGCATCACATAACCTGGTGAGGGAGATTGGACGCAACCTCAACAAACTCGTAAAGGAAATGAAGACAGCACAGTCTCCCGAGGCGATGGTTTACCTGAGGCTGTTGGGTAATGAGCTGGGATATCTGAAGACCAATGAAATGGAGGAGCTGGCCTACTCTGCTGCCATGATGGTTGACAGCATGTTCAAAATGTTCCCAACTGATGTAAGGACATTTCTTTAAAGAGCATAGTATAAACAATGCATTCATTCCTTGTTCCTTGTCAATCATTAAAATGTCTAATGTGTATTTGTATTTGCCACAGATCATGAAGGCACTGATGACCAAGGCTGACAACACAATCTTTGCCCACTACATCTTCATGGATAATGAATTCTTCCTCCCGACTGCCACTGGTGTGCCCCTGAGGATTACATTGTCTGGAACTTTCACGCCTGGCATCAAGGGTGGTCTTCAGATTGCCCGTGACATGGTAATTATTCATAAATGTGTTATAATGACACAAGTATATCTTTTATGATAAACCTGATCACCAAAGGTCTTCTCCTTTCTCCTATTTGCCCACACAGAGCGAAGTGACCTTTATGCCCTCCGCCGGCATTGAGTTTGTATCAGAGATTGGCTCCCACATCCCTGAATATATCAACTCTGGTTTAGAGATGCATACCAACATTTTCCACGAAAGTGGGCTTAGTGCAAAGATCTCCATGGAAAGTGACAATGTGAAGCTGACCATCCCTGCTCCAACACGTCCTACAAAGCTCATCAAAATTACGTAAGAAACAGGAAAAAAATGCCTTGCAACTCTGCTTGGAAAGCAGCAACAATATGTATACCTGTATTACAACATTTTAAAGGGGACAATATTGTTTAACAAGATGGAAAACAGCTGTATTTGTAGCTTAAGTGCAACTCTTTTTTTGTGTCTGTAATAATGGCTTTATTAGAATAATGAGAGGGATCTTCAATCTTCAATTTATTGTTTTCTAAGTTTTATTCTAACTTATCTACCCTTAACATATAGAAACACCTTGGTGGCAGTGACTGGATCAGAGGTGAAGACCATCCCCCCTATGGTGATGGACAAGGTTGATGTTAGCGAGTGCTCTCCCTTCTTTGCTGGAATGAAATACTGCACTGATCTTCAGTACACCGATGCTTTCTCTCACGAGACAGCCCCCTTCTTCCCCATCACAGGAGACAGCAAGTAAGCAAGACTTTCTAAACCACCGGCACATAATTCTCTTTTGTTTAAGTTACCTAACAATATTGATTAATTAACTGAATTATCTAAACAGATTTGCTGTGGAGCTCCACCCCACTGGTGAAGTCACTGAGTACACAGCCACCATTGCCTACGAGCTTCTGAGAGAGGGAGAAGAGGGACGGCAGAAGGTTGACTCTGTGAAGTTTGTTCTGAGGGCTGAAGGTAGGGGCAAATATTGAAGGATCTTTAGGGCTTATCAATAGCTCAATTTGAAAAAGCCCACATTAAGTGCAGTTAAGATATATTAACCTTTTGGTTTTTAAACATCAGGTGCAGAGCCCACTGAAGCCAGAGCGATCATGAAATATAACAGAAGAAAGAATGTCATCACAGCTGACATCCAGATCCCAGACTACGATGTGGTGGCTGGACTCAGGCTGGGTGTTGTCAATGGAAACACCAAGGGCAAAGGAACTCACTCCATTTCTCTTGACCTCATAAACAAGCACATCCCTCAGCTCTCTCTGGTTGGCCGTGCCAAGTAAGAAAAACAACATAAATGCTCATAAAATAACATATATTTCACCCTCATCCTTGAGATTAAGCTAACTCTGTCCTTTCTTTCAGTTTGAAAGAGATGAAGGAGGCTATGCTGCAAGTCCAACTTCTTGTCCCCTCAATCAATGCTGATGCCACTTTCACAGCTAACATGAAACGTGATGAGGAATTGGAGTTGGAACTTAAAAGTGAAATCAAGGTTATGGCTGCCACATCTGAGCAGAAAATCGCAATGAAATATGGTAATGTTACTTTCAAAGGGCCCTTTTTTCAGACTATGACATAAGACATGTTTAAAGTGATTTACTTCTTAGACAGTAGCATATAAACCAGTTTCGCATCCTAAATGTAGCTACATATGACAGTGTCAGAATTGTTGGTAAACGTGAACAAAGTGTTGGTTTGTTTGCTAGCATACTTTTACTCCCAGAATGATTCAAATGTTAGGATTAGAGAAATATTTCCTAATTTCTCTGGATGTAATATATTGTTCTCTATTTTTACAGATGCCAGCAAGTTTGAGGTTGAGTTCAAGTCCGATGTGAACACTGAGACAACCAGCTTGCCAATTGCTGATATGGTAGATATGTATGGCAACCAACTTCTTGACATACAGGTGGGGCAGACTGAAATGAAAGTCCGTCAGATCTTCAATAAATTTGCAGAGGTATGAATCTCGGATTTAACACTTATTTACATTGTTATTTGTTAAATGGTTGGTCATGAATCAAACACTGATTGTCACTTTTTTAGGAAACAAACAACTACATGGAAAATCATGGTGATGCATTCCATTACATTAAGGACTTCAGAGTGCCTGATATGCCTGAGATTTCCCTGCCAAAGACACTGTTCCTCAAGACGTAAGTGTGAAAAACTACAAGGTAAATGTTTAAATTATCGTTTTTTCCCAAAACATTTATGCACTTTACGTTTTTTTTATAACAGCGAGGGAAAGGCTGTCTACCACTTCAACAATGAGCACTTCAGCATTGCTATCCCTCTCCCTCTTGGAGGAAAGTCAACAGAAGAACTTCACTTCCCACCAGCCTTGACCACACCGAGCGTGTCACTACCCCAGTTTGGACTCGAGATTGTCTCCATGGAAATTCCCATCCCAGAGCTTGTTGTTCCTGAGAGCCTTACTCTGTCCATTCCTCTTTTTGGCAAAGCTGAGATTTCAACTTTGATGAAAAGCAACCTATATGAAATGGAGGCCTCAATGGCTGCAGGCAAAGATATTGTTGATACACCAAGCTACTCTGCTAAGTTTGATGTGAGAGGAACCTCCCCAGTTGACATCCTCTCATTTACGATGACAGGTAATTAAAAGTGAATGTCATTCATGATTTTTAATTTGATATATGGCTATCATTAACTCGAAATTAAGTGCTGTTTACTCTTGCTTGAGTAGTGTTCAGTTGGTCTTCAACTTTCAATGATGTATACAAAGAAAAAAGTTCTAGATTTTAGTTGTAATGTTCCCTAATGAAATAATCAATAGCTATTCATCTTTAAATCATCATTTTTCCTTTTGTGTTTTATTTAGGCTCTGGAGTGTTGGCCACTACTGATTCCATCAAGGCCCATTTGGAAAGCTCTTTGGCTCATAAATTCCTTGAAGCCACTGTTGTTATCACTGAAGAAGCAACCTTCACAGACAAACTTAACCTGAAATCAAGCAGCAAGATTGAAGCCAAAAGCCCACTTGGTGTTCATTTCATCCTAGGCCACGATGGCACAACAGAAATGAACGCTGAAGAAATCTCTGCCCATAGCGACTTTAAGGGAGACTTCACTGCTGGACCAATGTATGGCAAGACCATTTCAACCCAGTCATTTGCCATCTTCCCATTCAGGCATGAAGCAAAGATCGATTCTACGGTTCAGCTTGACTCCACACTTGTCAAGGCCCAGAATACAATTGCAGCAACGCTTGCCAATGGTGAACTCTCAGTTGTGTCTAACACCAATGCCTTTGAAGACCACTTGACCCATGTTGCTGAGCTTTCCTTCAAAGACAGCAAGCTGTCACTGAAATGTGATGCAAATGCTGTTGTTCTTGGCATGAAGATCCACAACCAAGCTGAAGCCTCTGCTGGTGCTGATGAAGTTGTAATGAGAATGGAGACAAATGGTGACCACACTGAAAACCGTGTTTACTCCCTGCTGACTGCCTTCCTTGATGTCAATGGTCTGGCTGTGAATAGCGATGCCACCATAAAGCTCCTTGAGAATGAGGCTACCCATAAGGCTTCTCTTAAAATGAACAAGGATGGTTTGACCACAAGTGGAACAAATACCCTCCAGAGCCCCCTGTCCCTGGAAAACACCTTCAATGCTGGGCTTGATGCTTCAACGGCTACTCTATCCATCGCCAACAAGGCTGCCATACGTGACATCAGGGTTGATAATGCCAACACTTTGACCATTACTCTTTCTAGCCTTGACTTCAACTCAAAGGCTGAAGCTGCTGCCAGTGAGTATGCATCTTACACTCATGATATCACCATCAACCTGAAACCATATACTGCCTCTGCAAATGTTCATAACAACCTGAAAGTTCTGGCTGCCAACTTCATTAATGAGGCCCAGCTGCAGGCAGAGCTTTACAAGATGGATCTGACTGGAAACCTGAAAGCCGTCTATGGTGAGGAAGAGATCAAGCACACCTATCAGGTCAACTATGCTGATATGACAGCTCATGCAAAGTGCAGCACCATTGGAAATCTTTTTGGAACTCACATGAGCCACAACACCGAGCTTGAGGTTATCGGTCTTGCTGCAAGGATTACCAACGATGCTCGATTCAACTCACAGCCATTCCGCTTTGATCACACCATCCGTTGCAGCATTGTTCCTTTTGATTTCAATCTTGATGCAATCTTCAATGCTGATGGAGACATGACCATGTATGGAAAGCATAGTGCCCAGCTCTATGGCAAGTTCCTCCTTAAAGCACAACCCCTGGCTTTTGCTAGCTCACATGAATGCAGAGCATCAGTAACCCAGCAGCTAGATAACGGTTTTGCTCTTGAGACCACATTAGACAACAAGATGGATACCGTTCTGTCACCCCAAGAGCAGAAGACCAGTTTTAGAATGAAGTCTAAATTGAATGAACACGCTTTTAACCAGGACATGAGTGTTTACAACACTGCTGAGAGAACTGGAATTGAAGTTTCTGGCACTTTCCTTTCAAACCTGTTCAATGCAGAGTCCACAGAGAACCAGGAATTCACAATCTCTTCCTTCCTCAAGTATGACAAGATCACAGAATGTCAAATAATTCTGTTTCCTTTCATTGAAACTCTCCCTGCATTCTTGGAAAGTGTCAAGGTTGTTGTTGTGCGTGTGGCAGAGGCACTGCAAGGCTTCATCAACAATGAGGAGATAAAGGCTAAACTTCAGGCTCTTCCCCAGTATGTAAGTGACTTTGTTTCTCAACTAAATGTAGAAGGCAAGGTCACTCAGATAAAGCAGTATTTTGATGATTTAACCCAAGAATATGTCATCTCCATGGAGGACGTGGAAGCCTCTTTGACAAACCTGAAGGTTACTGTTGAGAATCTTCTGGCTGATCTGTCAGTTTACATCTACCACTTTGCTGGTATGTTGAAAGACATTATTGTTAGTAGCAATCTGCCCGAGACCCTCATCCAGAAGATCCAGGAACAGCTGCATGCCATTAATGAGGAGTATGACATACAGGCAATGGTTTTGCATGTGATTGATGCCATGAGGGAGCTGATCCAGCAGATCGACTTGGAAAAACTCACGGGCAGTAGCATCTCATTCCTGCAGGATTTGGATTCCAAATATGAAGTCAAGGCTAAACTACAGACAATCATGAGTGAAGTGAAACAAATGATTGAGACCTTCGACATGCAAAAATATGTTGTTGAGCTGAAGGATTACATTTCATCAATCGTATTCAATGCTTACATTGATGCACAGTTGAGTCAGATTCCTACTGAGATTTTCAATGAAATTAAGGAAATTATTCAGGATCTTGACATCCTAGGAAAGATCAACCATTTCTATGCCAAGATGAGGGAGCTGATTGTAAAGTGTGAGGTTGACAAAAAGGTACAGGCTGTCTTGGAAAAGGCCGTTGAGTTCATCCATCAGTTGAAAATTGAGGAAACAATCAGTGTTGTAGTCAACAAGGTGAAGGACGCAGACATTCCTGCCAAACTTGTGCAAGTCTTCCAGGATGCCATCAACTACTTGAAAACAACTCAGGTTGAGGATATCATTCAGCAGCTGAATATGCATATTGAAACTATTGTGCAAAAGCTCAGGTCATTGGAGTATAATGACTTTGTCGATCATGCCAATCAAGTTATTGCTGAGCATATTGTTTACATCAATGAGCTGATCGGGGCTCTTGAAATCCCCCAGAAACTTGAAGAAACAAGACACTTTGTCAACCGTGTTCTTTTATCATTCAGAGGATTTATGGAAAGCCTGAGAGAGATCAAAGTTGCAGAAATGATTACATACGTTAAAGAGGAGATTAATAAGTTTGTGCTGGACAACGTTAATCCCTTGGCTGAGTTCATTAAAGAAGAAATTACAAATCTGAATGTCAATGCTGCGATTACCACTTATCTGGACTTTGTGAGCAAATACTACACTAGGGCCATCACCAAGGTCACTGAGGTGTTAACCAGTATGGTTGAGAAGATAAAGAACATGGCACCTGAACAAAAAATCATTAATGAGATTCAGCAGATCGTTGAGGGCCTTATTGTTGAACTTAAGAAAGCTGAGTTGAATATTCCAACCTTCACCCTTCCTCTCACTGATCTTGTTGTGCCCTCTGTAATGCTCAGCATGGATAAACTTGGACAGTTTGAAATCCCAACACAGCTTGACATCCCGGAATTCACTATCTTGGGACTTTATACCGTACAAGCAACCACTATTTCCTTTGAGGACATCAAGCAGAGAATCATTGAACTTATTGAATTCATTGGACACTTTGAGATCAAAATGATTGATGTGGATGCTTTCTTTGGAGACCTGACCATGAACTACCTTCCTTCCATGCCTGAGATGTCCTTCCCAGAAATCAGCCTTCCTGAGATCTCATTCCCTACCATTCCACAGGTTCCTGTAGAAAAGCTTGTTAAGTCTCTCCAGGTTCCTGAGTTCACATTGCCAACCATTCCAACTCAGATTATGGTCCCATGCTTCGGTAAACTCTATGGTGAGATCAAATTCCAAACTCCCATCTACACCGTCAAGACTTCTGCTGAGTTCCAGAACTCCACTGAGAGTGAAATGATACCTCAATTCACTGGATTCCTTACTTCCCTTGCCACATCTCCAAGTTTTGAAATTCTTAATTACAAACTAGACTCCACTGCTCGTTTGGATCCAAAATGGTCGTGTTGTCCTTGCAGAGACACTTAAATTCAGCCATGTTAATCTTGGAGTTGAACATCAGGCATCTGTAACTCTCTATGGCCAATCAGCCCAGGCCCAGGGCAAAACCACAATTAAGGTTATCACTACACCTTACACAGCTGACTTTATGAACACAGCCTTTATTGCTATGGAAGAAGGAATGTCTGCATCTCTCGATACAACTTACAATCATGTTGTGGACCTCCCAATTGTCATGGTCACGAGTGAAGCAACAGTTACCCAGAAAGCAGTTGCCCGCCAAGATGGCTACACCCTCACTCTAACAGTGGACAATTCAGGCGCTGGCAAAATCAATGCTGATGATGTCACCCACAAGAGCAACTTGCAACTGACAATCAATCCCAGCACTGTCACTCTAACTTTCTCCGGTGACACAGACTCTACCATCTTAAAAATGAAACAGCAAATTACTGCTGAATCTGGCACCCTTTCCTTCTTCAAGTTTAATGTCCGCAATGAGGCAGAGGCACCAATCATCAAGAACAGTCTGATGGTGGCATCTGGACATGTAAACCTTTATGATTTGAAGGCTGAGCTGAAAGCAAACCATGACACAGAACTGTATGGCAAAATCAGTGGAGTCCTGTCCAATGGAATCAACATTGAAGTCCGTCCTATTGAGCTCATCTTTGATTTCCAAAACAAAGGAAATGCCAAGGTCAACATTTTTGAAAGTCTGATTGCTAAGATAGATCTGCAGAATGATTACTCAGCCACCTTAAAACCTAAAAGCCAAAAGATTAACACAGTAGCTCTGGCTCGTCTTAATCAGTACAAAATATCCTACAACTACACTGTTGACAATAATCCACATGATGCTGGGATTTTTGTTGCCATGGAAAGTGAGGCCAATCTTGATTTCCTGGCATCCCCCATCAGCATTCCTGAGTTTGACCTGCCATTCGTTGACTTCCGTACACCAGAAATCACTGATCTGAATGTGTATGAGCAGACTGGATTGAACAACATTTTGACTACAACTGAGCAAACTGTGGATGTGGATGCCAAGATTGTTTACCATAAAAGCGAGGCTGCCCCCCTTGTTGATATGATGGGTCTGATCCAGATTCCCTCTGTTGGTAACCTGATCACAGAGCTGTCCGTCAAGTCTGCCATTTTAAATCTGAATGTTAATGCTGGACTTTATGCTGAAGAAGATCTTGTGTTCCGTCTGGGAGCTACCACAGCCTCTGTGTTTGAGGGTCTTAAAGCCAAACTCGATGGAACCACCAGTCTAACTACCAGGAGAGGAATCAAGTTGGCCAATTCCCTGTCCCTTGAAAATGCTCACATTGAAGGCACCCATGACAGCACCATCAGCATGAGTACTGAGACTTCTGAAACAGCTGTCTCTGTGTCTACTGTTGTAAAGATTACCCTGCCAATACTCAACCTTGAGGCAAACCAACATTTGGTTGCAGACACCAAAACCAATGCTGTCTCCACCTTCAGGATGACAGGTGATTTCAACCTCCCTCTGATCAAGGCTGTTGGAAAGGCAGAGGTAGACCATAGTCTGAAGCTGGAGGGAAGCTTTTTGGAGGTTTCCATGGAGTCAACAAACAAGGCCAACATGGATGGCACAGTGCTTGAGAACTATCTCCTTTTGGGACTCCTGGATAATGACTTCAATTTGTATCTGAATAATGATGGTTTACGCTCCACCTCCAAGATTATTGCTGATGCCAAGCTCAACCAAGGTACCAACAAAGTCATTGAAATGGAAGTAAATGAGAATCTTGCTGTTGAAGCCTCCCTGAGTCGTGTCTATGCAGTGCTGAAGTATATTGGCAACAACGAGGCAAACTTGCTCAGTTTTAGCACCAATGGGAAGCATGTGGTCCAGGCTACCATTGATCTTGCCCCATGTTCTTCCTTGACTGCTGATATTGAGATTGATATGTCTCAGCCAAACACCCTGGGGGACCTCACCATCTTTGGGAAAACTGTTGCTGAGGTGACAGCCGCCAAGCAGAAGATCTCTACCAATGGCAAATTTGTGAGCCCACTGTACACCACAAACGTGGCAGCTGAAGTAGAGGGTGATGGTCATGTCTTCACAGTCACCCTAAAGTCCTCTGCCACCTCTGTCATTGTGCTGTTGGACTATGACATGGATGGTGAGTTGATTTAAATTCCTCATTAATTGTATCTGTTTTGTGTTGCAAACATTGTTGAGCTCCAAATAACAAAATATTTATTTCACTAGGTTCTATTACTATCAACTTTGAAAATGAAGCTCTGAACATGGTCAGCAAAGTTGTCCTGACACACGCTGACATGAACATTGATGTAATCATGCCATTACCCAAGCCTTGAGGTAAAATGTTGTCTTTGTTTCACAACATATTTGGAATAACTACTTCTGATATTCAAGGTTTAAAGCATTTTACTAATTTTCTTCACATTTTAGGAGAAAGCGCCAGGCTGATGACAGGTAAATATTCAGTCTACAGTTTTTTTCTTCTTCTTTCCAATGTGTATAAATCAGATTGATTGTTTTCATGATACCAGGTCAATAATAAATGGTGGCTTTTTATTTGAAATGCTTTATCTATCTTTCAGTAACTCTCACCACACCCTGAACGTGGACATCACAAGTCCTACATTCACTGATGCTAACCTTCGTTACGCTGCTGGCAAAGATGGCATCAGTGCATCGGTATCTACCCCTTCAACCGGGTTCATGGGCATTCAGTTCAATGGCAGAGTCCCATCTCAGATGATTGCAAGAGTCTATGGTCGTTATCCTGTGAGTATCATTAACATTACCTTTTTGACATGGAAAATTAATGCCAACATTTAAAACATAGCTAAAATATGTAATTTCCTTCCATTAAACAGTCTGCCCCGGAGGATGATGTTGAAGTCCTAGTTATCAAATCATCCTCAATGGACGCTGATAAGATGAACCTGCAGATCGCCTACAACATGGAGGCACCCAAAGTCGTACTCTCTGAACTCAAGACCAGAATCCCTTCCATCATCTCTGCATTCACTATGTTTGCTGACAAGTACCAGGTCACAAGCTACATGGAAGAGTTAAGGAACTCTGTTGTTAACCGCATCAGTGAGGCCTATGAAGCTGCAATCAACTATGACTCACAAATGAGCCAGCTGTCAATCTTCTTTAGGAACATCATTGTCCAGTACCAGAAGACTGTCCAGGTATTTATTGATGCTGTCGTCAAGGTCTTGAGGGAAACCCAGTTCAAACTGCCTGGGTCTGATGAGATGACCACCCTCCCTGAAGTCCTCAAGAAGCTGACCAGCAGCATTGCTGCTATGCTAGATTCTGCCCTCCACATTATCTATGAAAACATTGAGGTCTCCTTTAACGCCTTTGTTGAGCAGATCAGCAGTGTGAAAATGCGCATGCCAGTTGGTGATGTAATCACTGGAGGCCAGATCCTGGATCAGGTTAAAACAACTTTCAAGACCATCTTTGACAAACTGGTTGACTTTGTGAAACATATGGAGAGTGTTGACACAATGCTAGAGAATATTGCTGATACCTTTAAGGCTATTGTTGAGAAATCTCAGGAGTTTGTTGACTCTGTCAAGTCTGACTATTTAGATGCAGTGTTAATATACATCAATGTCTCTTATGTCAACTTTGTCACAGCCTTAAAGAATGTTGTTGACCACATCTCTGCCTTAAATATTGAGCAGCTCAACCACTCAGTCGAGTACATTATCGACATGTTTGTTCATGTAGTGGACCAGTTCAATAACACTGTTAATGGTTTCCTGCAGCAAGCTTCAGCGGACGCTCAAGCGTACATAAAAGTTAGTGAAGGAAGGCTTGAGGTTGACCTTCCATTTCCCTTTAAGCATTGAGGAACCCTCACATACTGAGTCCTAAGTCCATATGAAACACTATCATCTGTTCAAAACATGTTCCATGTATGGACAATTTACTCGTTAACCATATTTATAACAATGAGTTCAACAGTAACACCTGTTTTTCATTTTAAGTTGGATGGTTTGTTGCGTACAAACATTGAAAATGTAACATTTTACTGAAACTTTCCTTCCTGCAAAGAGTGAAAAACATCAATAAAAAACATTAATCCAATCTGTAAATGTCTGATTGCTTGTTTTGTGAATTGAAATGAATCTCACTGAATATTTTAGCATCATGATTCTAGACTTGATTTTTTGTTTTGACTGAAAACTGAGTTTCTGCAAGACTGACCAATAAGCTGATTCAATTAGATAGTAACAATAGTTTGACAATGATTACAACAATACAAGAAATACTTAAATAAGTTTATCAAATAAGAAACATTGGGACCCAAATAACCATTACTAAAACACAATAACAAGACACTGGGAACAAAGTCTTTAAAATAAATCGTCAGACAATTTCTGGCAAAAGTTTAGTAATCAAAACTAAACAAGAGCAAGATCTATTGGACTATTAAAACAGCAGTATTTCGAATTATTATCTTATTGAATTATAAAACAATATTCCAAAGAACAATACATCAAAACATCTAGTATTGTACAATAATCATATCATAATTAGTACGAGTAACAAATAAGATATCTCAATGACAGAGCAAGGAGTGAAAAGCTAATGAACAACATCCAATTCCTGAAAGTTTAAATTTGACAGCATCTTAAATTACATGATCAAAAGTTCTGACCTACCTACACTCAAACATTACATATAACTGAACTTATTAATAACACTGTATTTATAAACAACCTAAATAATTACAGTGGTATCTGTAAAAAAAAATTGAAATCTGGAGGAAACGTTTTGTAATACTAAGAATAAAATACTTTAGATTTATCAAAGATCACAATTATTTGACTTAATACCATATTGGATTATTACCAACATTTGACCAAATACAGTATATATCCTACCTCTTTCACCTCTTACAAAAGCATGAATTACAATAACCCCCATACCATCAGGCAGACATAATGTGCTTCAAGCTAAATCCAGAGAAATGTATCCCCAGCCAGCTGGTCATGAAACTCTGTCTGGACAACCTAACAGGCACCAAAATCCTCTGCAACACAACACCAGCCAAATCAAAACAGACCAAAATATCAAATAACATAAAAAAAGCTACATCACAAATTGTATAGAAACAACTATAACCCATAACGTTTAAATGTTTTCTGACACTAAAAAGAAACTTCAGGAACACTTTTATTCACCATCAACTAGTTGTTAATTAACATGCATATTAGCAGTATATTGGCTCTTTATTACTCATTATAAAACACTTATTAATGCCTTATTCTACATGACAATATTCTACAAGTAATTCAATTCAAGTTTATTTATATAGCCCAATATCACAAATCATATTTGTCTCAGAGGGCTTCACAAATGAACACAATTGACTGACACGAAGGACTCACAAAGACTCAGATGCACGATTCTTTCTTGATTTAAAAAAATACCTTTTAATATACAAAAAGGTTTTAGGATCAACTAGGACACTCAAAAGTTTGCGAGGTTCAACTAATAGTACGAAAAGACTTTACAAAGAAAAAGGTTTCTAGGATCTACTAGGATACTCAATAGTTCTATAGTATGCTCAATGTTTACACGAGGGAGTACAGACATGGACTTGGTATAGAGACAAGACAAACCGACAAAAGACAACAGGAGAACAGGGCTACATATACACAACAGTTAATGAGGCACAGGTGCAAACAATCCAGAACAGGAGATCACAATCAAGCTGGCAAG